>NW_020954571.1:18514957-18528404 GCF_900497805.2 Vombatus ursinus | reverse complement strand
AGAAAGAAAGAAAGAAAGAAAGAAAGAAAGAAAGAAAGAAAGAAAGAGAAAGAAAGAAAGCCTGGTTCAATGGAGCTACACTATTTTTAGGTTTTTTTTAATTTAGGAGAGTATTCTGGGAAGGTGGTGGAGTAGATCAGAAAACATGGCTCTCCAAATTTCCTCCACTGAAAAAGACAGAACATTGCCTCAGAGGGAACACAGAGCAGCAGAAATAAACAAAAGTCAGGGTAAAGCAGTTGTTCTCCTAAAACAACATAAGAAAACCCCAGGAAAGACCTGCCCTCCTGATTTCCAGGGGCAGAGGTTCTGCCTGAGTGAAGTGCAAGCACCTCAAGGCCTACTCTTCCCAATTAATAAACAACAAGCTCTGGGGGTAGCTGGGGTTGGGAGGGAACCTCAACCTTAGAAATTTTCATCTGAAGGACAGTGAATGAGTCTGATGGCTGAGTAGAAGATTGAAGGACTTTTCACTATTGAGGGGCACCAAGCCTATCTGTGCTGACCAGACATGCCCTGGGCTGGGCTGCCACTATAGGAGAAGGAGCTAGCACATACCTAGTGAGTGCAGAGGGGTGAGAACCCTGCTAGCTGAGAGCATTTTCAGGAAAGCAGAGTCCGTAGTTTCAGTTCTAGGGCAGAAAGGACAGCTGTAGTTTGCAGCCACCTAAGGGACCACAGGGAGTAAGATCATTTGTGGGACAGCATGACTAGGGAGGCTCTAGTCATGGCTTAGTAGTAGAGAGGAGAGGTCAAGATTGAGTACCAGGACAGACCTCAAAAAATAACAGTACGAATGACCTGAGGTTTGAAACATCATTCCCCATACCTTGGGACTACAGCTTGTTTACACTAATAGCTGCTAAAAACAAAATAAAACAAAAAAAATGAGTAGGCAAAGGAGAAAGAATCCAACCATAGATAGCTACTATGGAGATAGAGAAGATCTGGGTTCCCATTCAAAGGAAGGTAATGGAGTTCAAAAAAAGCTACTCCTTTTTCAATGAGAGATGTCAAATGGTCCCAAGCACAAAAAGACTTCTTGGAAGAACTTAAAAAGGACTTTTAAAATCAATTAAGGGAAATTGAGGAAAAATTAGAAAAAAATAAAAGCACACCAAGGAAATCAAGAAAATTATAAAAAGAAACTTAACCAACTTGAAATAGAGAATCAAAAACTTAAGGAAGAAAATAATTCCTTGAAAACTAGAATTGGGCAAAAGGAAACTAATAGCATTCTAAGACACCAAGAAATAACAAAAGAAAATCAAAAGAAAGAAGAAAAAAAAGAAGAGAATGTGAGAAACATCTCATCAGAAAAACAATTGATCTGGAGAACATATTGAGGAGAAATAGCATAATAATAGTTGGACTACCTGAAAATTGTGATAAGAGGAAGAATCTTGATACAATATTACAAGAAATTATCAGGAAAAATTGCCCTGAAGTTCTAGAACAAGAGGGCAAAGCAGAAATAGAAAAAATCCACCAATTACCAGCTGAAAGAGATCCCAGGAGGAAAACTTACAGGAATATAATAGCCAAGTTTCAAACTTCCAGGTTAAGGAGAAAATATTAGAAGCAACAAGAAAAAAATTAAATGTTGTTGAGCTACAATAAGGATTACGCAAGGCTTAGCAGCTACTATGTTGAAAAACCATAGTTCTTGGAACATTGTATTTCATAAAGCAAAAGAGCTGGGGTTACCAAGGGCAACTTATTCAGAAAAGTTAAGTATAATTCTGAATGAAAAAAAAATGAACATTTAATGAACTGAAAGACTTTCAGGTATTTGTGGCAAAAACAGCAGAACTTAAGGGAAATTTTGACATATAACATCCAGGAGAAATATAAGGTAAACATTAAGGACCAATTATAGGGCACTCCATAAGGTCAAATTGTTTACTTCTTATATGTGAAAATATTATCAGTTCCTTTATGATTGTCATTTTTATTTGGGTAGTTTGAAAGAAAGCCTTGGGCTGAGTTAACTATGATGGGGTAATTCTTAAAACAAAACAAAACAAAACAAAACTGTAGGGAGAGAAAAAAAGGAACAATTATCTCATACAAATGAGATATTAGTAGGGGAAACTAGTATGGGGGAGAGCAGGTAGTACTGAAACCTTACTCTCCTCAGGAATGGGTTAAAGAGGGAACTATATATATATAGATATATAGATATATATACACATATACATATGTATATATACACACACATATATGTAAATATGTGTATATGTATATGTATAAAAGTCTTTGAAATTTAGAAGTAAGAAAGCAAGGGAATAGGATGGGGGAGAGAATAAGGGAGGGACTCTTGGAGGGGTGGGTAGGTTAAGGAATAGAGATAGTGGGTAGAAGCAAAGCAGAAGAGGGAGAAGGGATAGGAATAGGATGAGAAGGATAGTGAGGAAAAATAGGAAGGATATAAATATATAAGTAATTTTAGCTTAGAATGTGAATGGGATTAATTTACCCATAAAATGGAAACTGATAACAGATTAAAAATTTGAATTTGACAATATATTGCTTTCAGGAAATGCTATAAAAATGAAAGATATATACAAAGATAAAATAGAGGTCAGGAGCAGAATTTATTATGTAAAAAACAGTGGAAGCAATCATGATTTTAAAGTTAAAGCTTAAATGATTTAATCAAAAGAGAAAATAGGGAAACTATACTGTGTGAGCAATATTATTTAATATTGTTTTAGACCTTTTAAAATACCTAGACAGTATAAAATACCTGAGATTATACCTGCCAAAACAGACACAGGAATTATGTGAACATAAACATAAAACACTTTTTATACAAGTAAAGTCAGATCTAAATAATTAAAGTAATATTTATTGTTCATAGGTAGGTAAAGCCAATATAATAAAAAATGACAATTTTGCATAACTAATGTATTTATGTAATACCATCCCAATTAAATTACTAAAAAAAATCTTATTGAGTTAGAAAAAATAATAACAAAGTTCATTTGGAAAAACAAAAGGTTAAGAACTTCAAAGAAACCAGGGAGAAAAAAATGTAAAGGAAGCAGATTCAATAGTATCAGACCTTAAACTATATTATAAGGGGAGAGCATTGTTGAAATGTAAAATGGATAATTTTGATTATTTTAAACTAAAATTTTCTTGCATAAATAAAACCTATGCAGCAGAGAATAGAAAGAATGTGGAAAATTGGGGAAAAAATCTTTCATGGACAGTCTCTCAGATAGAATGTGATTGGGTTTGAAAATTGCTGTGGTATAGGAAATGGTGAGCTGGTTGATTAAAAAAAAACATGGAAAGACTTGGACTTATGAAGGAAGATGTTAGCCACCTTCAGAGAAATGATGACAAGTGGAAACAAGCATAGTATGGTCTTACATATTTATGTATAGGTATATATACATCTATATCTAGATAGCGATTTATCTATCCACAGTATTTTGTATTAAAGTTTAAAATAAACTTAAAAACTAAAAAAATTAGTGAATTTGGTACTGTACCAGAAAGTAGTGGGATTATAAACTTTAATAGCCAGAAACAGAAATTCCCAAACTTATTTGACCTACAACCCCCTTAAAAATTACTCAGTCTCCCCCTGGGAATTTACTTTCTTTTTTTTTTTTGAACATTTAGAACTCTGTATAATCTGAATTACCTGTCAAATGATAATTAGCTAATACAGTCACTAGATTTATACATTAAGGAAATTATATATAGAATACTGCAAAAACACAGTAAGACTGAAATTTTCCCATTTCTGCTCAGGAAGGTCCTTGTGCCCTTTTGTTCTCAACCTTCACAAATGTTTTCCCAATTTCTGCTCCAGTCAAAGTCAACTGGTGACATTACTGTTTCCCTTCCTTCTGATCTTCCTTCTGTTCCCCAGGAGTAGAACTTTCAGATCCTTCTTTCTCGGATGCTATTTTTTATATGGCAGGAAATTTACTTTCTTTAACCCTTTAATTTTTTTTTTGAAATTTGCATCATTTCAAGAAATATAATTTTTAATGGTATATCTTACATTTAATAATTTATTATAAATTTGTGTGTCTTTCCTGCATTGAAATTTTGATGATGCAATATTGGTATCATCAATATTTGGTATCGTATTATAAGCAAGTCCTTACACACACATATTCCTGCCCATTCATGTTGGACTTCCCAACAATGCATGTCATGCTTGCCTGCCAACACTAGCTTGTTAAGATCTGTTAGCAGACTTGACCACTGATGGATTATAACTTGCATTTTGTGTGTTTATTTGGAAAGTAATGTAATCACTATGACTTTAACTGTGTTACACAATAGATGAAACATGTACAAATAGTTTTTCAAAATTTTCTTAGTTTCTCTTCTTTCCTTATGCTTCCATTGCCCCCTTATTTTTATTCAATGCCCCCAATAGCACCTGAGGCTACAGCTGCCCCCCCAAGTATCTTTCCAGCCCTCCCCCCCCACAGAATGGTATTGCCAACTTTGGGAATTTATGGCCAGATGGAATAATTCCTTTGTTGTTGGTATTAGTCAAGCTCCTTTTTAGATAATTATAGCCAGTGTAGGTCTCCATTTTAGGTTCCATGTAGAGAAATTAGAGTAAAAAAAAATAACCACAAAAATGATAAAGGTGATCATTAGGACCTTGAAAATAGGTAAATGATGTTGAGGTTAATTAGTCTAGAAAGGAAAAAACATAAGTGATTTAATAACCACCATCATATCTCTAAAAGATTTGTAAGAAAATGATGATTATGGCGGCCAAATAAGGAGAAATTAACCTAATTGCAGTAAGAAGTGCTTTAGATACAGAAAAATATGGAAAGACTTGGACTTACCAAGGAAGATTTTATCTGCCCTTAGAGAAACAGAGGACAAACAAGTATGGTCTTACATAGATGCATATGAATGTATATGTCTTTGTATCAGTATGATTATAGTATCTAAGTATATGTATGTATATGTAAGTATGTTATTTATGTGTATATGTATACATGTTTGTGTGTCTATATATGTGTGTATATATATTTATATATACATATACATATACATATACACACACATGTATCTCCACCCTTAATTTTAGCCTTCTTGGGTATGGGGAGGAAGTGGGGAGGAACAAAATAAAAAGTGCACAGCAGAGAACAAAATAAAATTTACAAGGAAGCAAAGAAAAGATGGACAACTATGAACACAATGAGTGTTCAATACTACACTGTTCAAATACTATGTAGTATTTATTATATAGATATTTATTATATTTTTAATGTAATATAATTTCATGTAATATTTTAACATAACGTAATGTGATATTTATTATATTTCATGAAATGGAAATTTATTGCTCTATATTTTGAATCTTCTCACTTTCTGCTGTGCACATGGCAATGCTTCTTTTTCTTTTCTTATTTTGTATTTAAGTTTAAAATAAATTAATTAAAAAGGGGAGGGCAGCTAGGTGGCACAATGGATAGAGCAACACCCTGGAGTTAGGAGGACCTGAATTCAAATCTGGCCTCAGACACTTGACACTTACTAGCTGTGTGACCCTAGACAAGTCATTTAGCCCCAATTGCCTTACAAAAAAAAGAAGAAATACTTTAGATAGATAAAATGAAGAACATCCTGAAAGGTGCTGAGAATTGAGCTTATCAGGAGAACATATGTAATATCCCTTCCTAGAAATATTTTAAAATAGGACTATGAATTATGTGATGTGCTATAAATCTGACTGAGGTCAGGATCTTGTGATCCTTTAAAAAATGACCGTTATTTTTTTTTCTGGTGTCTAAGAAAGACATTTTAGTCTTAATGTACCAAAGTGTACCATTGCATAAAAGAGAAATAAAAGCAAACATTCAGTGGAACTGCATGTGATGTATGTAGAGAAGGGATTAATCAGGTGCACTAAATCCCATGGTGTCTCTGAGACATCATTTTATTCCTTAAATTCATTTTTCATTGCCTAGGAAGACCATCTCAAGGCAGGACAATATGAAATTACTCTAAAAATGATTCAATATAGACCAATGTTGACAATATATAATTGTAGGAAACAGAGCTCAGGAGAGTTAGATTACTTGGGATTATAAACTTTAAATTCTGACTTCTTAATCTTGGTATCATCATACTGTAGAAGCCTAGAAAAGTCAGCTGGGCCAGCACCAAAATTCCACTTGGGAATGCAGGTATTTGGGAATGGAGAATCACTTGGATGTCTCTCTTTTTGAATACTTAGTTCTTTTGTTTGGAATAATAGGTCAATTTGAATTCTCCTCAGGGTCAGGAGACATTCTTAAAGCATAACAGATATCTTTCTGGATGGCAGACATTGGCAGACGAAATGAGGAGATAAATTAGATGACTTTTCTAATTCTCTAGGATTTTAGAATTCTATAGTTTAGTAAAATAATTCTTTGGAAAAAGATCCCCTGACTTCTTAGCCAATCTGTTCTGATTGTCTCACATTTCTCCCCCGCAGGAGCATTCAAGTTATCCGGAGGGTGCTGTAGGGAAAATTACACAACATATAAAAGTACACTTCTTACTTCCCAGTTGCATGTTACTCTTGTTAGTGGAATGAAAAATTTATGTGGTTTTCATGATTTTACCAAGTGGTGGAAAAGTTTGTTATTAGAACTATTATAAAATGGGGGAGGTGCCAGGTTCTCATGGAATTCAAGCAGCTTAAGCCCAAGGGCTGGATGAGACATAAATGGGTGTGGTTCAGCCTAAGCAAGTACAGATGAACTAGTTTTTCTACATGTGCTGCTCAAACTCCATTACAGCTTTTGTCTCCTCTCGGAAACTTCTGTAACTTTCTTCTTATTCTGCCAGAATGTTTCTTGCAAAGGCATTTCTGGAAGGGGCAGATAAAGGAGGTCTCGGAGAAGCACTTGGAGGCCTCTTTGGTGGAGGAGGGCAAAGAGGAGGAGGAAATATTGGAGGCTTTGTTGGGGGAATTGTAAACCTCATCAGTGAGGCTGCAGCAGCTAAGTATACACCCCAACCACCACCCCCTTACCAGCACTTTGCAAAAGTTGAAGCCAGTGAAAGTGATGAAGTTAGACAGTTTCGTAGAATCTTTTATCAACTGGCTGGAGATGGCATGGAAGTGAGTGCTGCTGACTTGATGAACATTCTCAACAAGATTATTTCCAAGCACAAAGAACTGAACTCAGAAGGCTTTAGCCTTGACACTTGCCGGAGCATTGTAGCTGTCATGGATAGTGATACAACTGGAAAACTAGGATTTGAGGAATTTAAGTACTTGTGGAACAACATCAAGAAATGGCAGTGTGTTTACAAGCAGTATAACACTGACCATTCCACTTCTCTTGGGAGAATGCAGCTGAAGGAAGCTATTCAGGCAGCAGGCTTCCAGCTAAATGAGCAACTTTATCAAATGATTATCCATAGATATACTGAAGAAGATGGAAGCATGGATTTTAACAACTTCATTAGCTGCCTGGTACGTCTGGATGCCATGTTTCGTGTCTTCAAGTCACTAGATGGAGATCGAGATGGACAAATTCAAGTAAATATTCAAGAATGGCTGGAACTAACTATGTATTCCTGAAATAAATGCCGAGAAGACTCAGTCCTGCCTTGAGGATAGGACTGCTCTAAGCCTAGGTGTGTCTGTTGGGGGTGGGGCATTACAGCTGCTGTTTGTCCACTCTGCAGTTTCTGAAATCTTGTATAGGTCTTTATTGCTTCATTAAAGCAGATTTTAATGCAAAATATATTGAGTAGTTTGTATATTATCTGTGTAACAAATGTTTTACTTCTTTGAAACTGTATGTATATGATTTTCACAGGTGGACATCTCCAGGTACAAAAATCTTGAAGGGAATAGACTTTTAAAAATCTACAATAATTTCCTGTTCTCAACTGGGAATTATTTGGTAAATGAATATTAGAAGTAGACAATATTTACTAAGAGTAATTTTTTAAAAATCCTGGAATAAATCAGTAGAATAGCCAGTGTTTCTCTCCTCTCACCCCTTTCCCCCTCACCTTTAAAAATAAAAATAGAGTTCCAATTTTTACCCTTCACTTCACATCTGGTGGTTATACTATATTCTAAAATTTCTCTAAGAAATGAAAATGGTATTTTAGTGAGCCAGTGTTTCAAATTGTACAGTAATTTAGGAGTCTCAGAAACATAAGGATAAGCCATCATATATGAAGATGCTATATGATTAGTATTAGTAGAGGATTTCTTTGTTTGCCAGTCTTATATTCTTTACCTTGAATCTGAAGCAGAGCAAATGTGAAAAGTGAGGTTGTTTTGTTTTTATGTTTATTTTTTAAGGGGTCAGGAAGAACAAGGACTAAAAGGGTGAATCTTTGGTTCAGAATGTCCTTGGCTGCCTTAATGCATCAAAAGAATCACCCTTATAAGCACTTCATGCAAAATCAGGCTTGCCTTGTTGATGTTAGCCAGCTCCTGTCAAGTCTTGCCTTGCCTTGGAGCAAGGAAAATTCTTTTGTTCTTCTTCACAAACTGAAGGCAGTATTGTAAGTTGAATGGAATGTAGAGCAATGTTGGAAATAAATTTAGGGCTTTTGTGTAAAGCTCTCTTGTGGTGATGACTTGTGTACTGTAGTTGAGACTGAGGCCAAGCTGAAACAGCATAGGGTTAGCCTGCTTCTCCATTTTCCAAGAGAAGAGAGAGAGGAACAAGAAGAGATTAACACCATCAGATATATCAGGAGGGAAGTGATAAAGAAAAAGCACCGTGGACATGCCTTTCTTTCATGAAACAATATAATAGTAATAGTAATAACAATAATAACCAACATTTATTTATTTTATATTGCACTCACTATGTGCCAGGCACTATGCTAAACACTTTACAATTATTATTTCATTTGATTCTTACAACAACCTTGTGTTTTCAATCACTTTTCAGTTGTGTCTGACTCTTCATGCTCCCATTTGGGGTTTTCTTGGCAAAGATACTGGGGTGGTTTGTCCTTGCCTTCTCTAGTCCATTTTTACAGATGAGGAAGCTTAGGCAAACAGGGTTAAGTGACTTCCCCAGGGTCACACAGTTAAGTAAGTGTCTGAGGCTGGATTTGAACTCAGGTCCTCCTGACTCTAGGACTGTTACTCTATCCACTGTGCCATCTAGTTGCCCAACAACCCAGGGAGGTATGTGCTATTATTATTCCCATTTTACAGATAAGGAAACTGAGGCAAACAGGTTAAGTGACTCTCCCAGGGTAACATAGCTAATATCTGAGGCCAAATTTGAGGACTTCATGCCTCCAGTCTTGGTGTTCTCTCTGCTTCTCCACTTAACTGCCCCTTGAGTTTTGATTTGATCATAAGTTTTGCCTTTAAGACTCCACTCTTCTTAGATTGTAGGTCTAGAGCTGGAAGGAATCTTGGAGGTCATCAAATCCAAGCTATTCATTTTACAGGTGAGGAAACAGAGGCACAGAGTGGTTAAGTACTTTGCAAACCCAATCCTAGACTAGAGTAAGTTAGATATCTTGTAAAACCAAATATTAGAATGCTGTTTAAGACTTTCTTGCACATTTATTGTACATTGCTTTCCTTTACTTGTATTTTATGGATAGACAGTGCTAGATGTGAATAATGAGGTAGAACAGACCCTCTTCCCTCTTTTATTCTCAATCAGAAGAAACAACATTCTGGTGATGATGTTACCACTAATAATGACATACCTAGTATGTCATAGCCTTTAATTGGTTATTAGAAATTACTTTTGAAATTGATGAAGTTGAAATTTGACCTCTGTGCCTACCACCACTACCATGATTAAACAGTATTAATTATGTACACAAATATAGCTCTGATCTTGGTAACATTCAACTTCACTCAAGAATCTTACAAATTAAACTTGATTTGGTGAGTCATCTTTATAAAACATAACTGTAAAGTAATAAAACTGTTTGCACAAACTGCAGGAAAGTGACTCTCATTACTTCACAGTGACAGCTTATCTATTAGACTTGAGTAGAATGATTCTTCCCACATAACTGGATTTGAACCTTAATTCTAATCCTTACTGTTTCTTGAGTCTCTAGGCAAGGCATTTTGAGCCTCAGTTTCCACATTTATGAAGAGAGAAGACTATGTGGTGCAGTGAGAAGAACACTGGCTCTGAAGTCAGGGGACCTGGATTCAAACCTCACCTCCAAAACTATTACTATTTAAGCTATTCTTTACTTTCAGTACTATGAGAGTCCAAGATCTTACTGGTGTATGTTCTTTCACTGATAACTTGACAGACAGCTACACTTTGGGGTCAGAGATCACAGAACCATCAAAGGAGACCAAGAAGGAAGGGTTGGATAGATAGGGGAACTGGGAAAGGACATTTTTGTAATAGCCACCAAAGAGGAATGTGTCTGGGAGGGAAGGAATGGTTATCAATGTTGAATGCTACTGAAAAGTCAGAACTAGGAAAAGGCCATCATTAACTGAGGAACTGAGAGCTCTTTTGTTGACCTTTAAGATTCCAGTTTCAGTTGACTGGCAGGTTGTCAGCCAGATTGCAAAAGGTAAGGAGTGAGTGGGAGGTACAGTAGAGGCAGCAAGTATTAACTACCCTTTTTAGAAGTTTAGTATTGAATAGAAAAGGGAGGAGTATATAGAATGATGGCTTCAGGGAGTGGCAGGGTCAAAAGAAAGTATTAGGGATGGGAAGAACTATACATTTTTGGATGATGGCAAGGTGTTGAGTGCAAATTCTTCATTAGGCTCTTTGGAATAATAATACATAAAATAAGCCAGAACATAACTGGTCAATATAGTTGTCTATGAACCCCAAATTTTTACTGGTTGCCATTTTTGCTTATGTGTATCCCAAGTGTACCAGATGTTCATAGTAAAGGCTGAGGCCACTGCAATATCCAAAAGTACCTTTTAAATCATCAAAGAAAGATTAAATTGTGTATAGGTGGTATTCAATAGGGGCAAGTAGGTGGCACAGTAGATAAAACACCAGGCCTGGAGTCAGGAAAACCTGAGTTCAAATCTGATCTCAGACACTAACTGTGTGACACTGGACAAGTTACTTAACCCTATTTGCCTCAGTTTCCTTATCTATAAAATGAGCTGGAGAAGGAAATGGCAAACCACTCCAGTATCTTTGCCAAGAAAATCACAAATGGGGTCAAGAAGAGTCAGACACAACTGAAATGACTGAATGACAGCAGCAAGTATTAAGCATATCTCCTAAAGTTTTGAAATTTAGTATTCTAATAATATTACATGTAGTAGTTATAATAATAATTCCTCTTTATAAAGTGTATTATAATTTATAGCTCTCTTCCTTCAAAACAATACTGTGGGTTAAAGAGTTCAAATATTACCATGTTTTGTAGATGAGGAAATTAAGGCTTAAGAGTTTGTGTTACTGCATAGGGTCACACAGTTATTAATGTGCAGTCTGGAGCTTGAATCCAGGTCTCCTGACTTTTTATCTAGTGTTTATGTTACACCATACTGCCCCTACCTACTGTTCTCTTTTAAATCTTATTATTCACCAAATCAGGACAACTTATTCTCTTTTGATGGATAATTGAGAGTTTATTGTACCATAGCTAGAATAATACATTAAGTGACTTCTAACCCCTTCAACCTTCAATTTTAAGGTTTTGAGAGATATGAATAGCTGTCTTCTTTATACCTATGATGCCAGCAGTATATACAGTATATATGAGAAACAATATGTTATAGTGGATAGCATTTAAGTTGGAATCAGGAGAACTTGGGTTCAAATCTCACCTCAGAAACTTACCAGTTCAGTGAACTTGGGCAAGTCACTTCATATCTCTTTTTCTCACTTTTCTCATTTGCAAGTGTGAGTGTGATTTGAGTTCTGTGGGTTTCTAAGATTCTTTCCAGCTCTAAATCTTTGATGCTATGATTTCTAAAACAAAGATGACCCTCCTGTTGAAAACTCACAAATCAGAGAGGTTCAAGTCTGGGCTGTACCTAGCTGTGTGACCATGTGTGAGTTACTTTTTGGAGCTTCAGTTTCTTCTCTGTTTAAATGAGGGAGTTGAAGTAAAGATAATCTCTACATCCATAAAGCTCTCAAGTCCATGATCCAAAATTGAAGTTCTATAAATAAGTAAACTTAGGGAAGCCATATTTTAAAAAGTCCTTTAAAAGCATCTCCCAGGATAGGGGCAACATTTCATTTGCTTTAGATACTTGAGTTAGAACCTCCTTATGTAACTTTCTCTGGCATTGTTTTGTTTGTTAGATTACTTTCTGGCCAAGTGTTACATACACATAAAACTTTTCAGAAAAAAATTGAGAAGCCTTAATATAAATCCTAGGTCTATGACTAATACATTTTCTGTGTTTCCCTACCTGAAAAGTAGGAGATAACTGACCCTTGTTATTTCCAATATATTGTGAGTTTATATGATTAAGATAATAAATATTGAACATCAGAGAATAAAGTCACAATGTAAACTTAAAGTGACATTTTCCAGCTATTATATGTTTTCTTTTAAAGCCAAGTTGTAATTAACATAACATGAACAGTAATAGGTTCACTGTTCAGGTGAACTTCAAGACATCAGAGTGATGTTTCACTAAAAATGTGGGTTGCAGGTGAAATTGATCCATGTTCTGAGCAAAATATTCATAGCAGGTTTAATCAAAGCTTTCACTTCTAACAACAATTGGACAGTCCCAGCAGGAAACTGATGACTAAGCCAGACTGGACGAGTCTTGGAGAGTAAAGTTTTAGTCCTGTTTCTTACATGAACTCACTATTGTTGTTGTTTGTCCTTCATTCTCCAAGAGAACCATGACATCAGGGAAGTTATTCCATGACATGCAAGTGAATTGGATTTAAGTGAGGCAGGGCTGTGCAAAGTCACCAGCCTCATTTTCTCCTCTGGAACCATCTGGGTCCAGTGGCAAGATACAGATCAGGATGACTGGAGATGGCCCTGGTTGCAGTGGGAGACCTTGACCTTTTTAAGCTAAGATCTTTAACAGGTCTCAGTTTGACTGAGGCAACACCTATTCAGTGATTAAAGCTAGGTAAGAAATGAGGCAGAGAATGGCCTCTTTTAACCAGTAAAAAAAAAAAAAATCAATCTGGCAAGAGAAGACCTTCAGGGTTTCTAGCTAAAACAGAAACAATTGCTATTTACATTCACTCTGGGCCAATCAGGGCCCAAAGAATGACCAAGTGGGGCTTGGCCTGGGACTTATTGTTAGCCAATCAATGACAGCCAGAGTGATTTGGGTTTAAGACGTGGTCCTTAAGAAAGAAATCTAGCCTGTAAACTCCAAGATATCTTGTGAGGTTTCAGTCATCAAAATTTACATTCCTTTGGGCATAGCACCCACAGGTAAGGGTATGATACCCTGTGGACAGAGGGAAGGGAAGGGAAAGAAGAAAGAAAGAAAGAAAGAAAGAAAGAAAGAAAGAAAGAAAGAAAG
>NW_020954571.1:18383645-18514947 GCF_900497805.2 Vombatus ursinus | reverse complement strand
AAGAAAGAAAGAAAGAAAGAAAGAAAGAAAGAAAGAAAGAAAGAAAGAAAGAAAGAAAGAAAGAAAGAAAGAAAGAAAGGAAGGAAGGAAGGAAGGAAGGAAGGAAGGAAGGAAGGAAGGAAGGAAGGAAGGAAGGAAGGAAGGAAGGAAGGAAGGAAGGAAGGGGGACCTGTGTTGCCCAACTGTCCAGTTCCACTTGGGTCCCCAGTGGGACAGCACCTACTACTACTCACAGAGGTTAGTGTTTGTCCTTCATAGAGGTTGTTGTTTGTCCTTTGTACCCCAAGAGGACCAAAAAAGGTGATACTATGCCATGCAAATGAATTGGATTTAAGTGAGGGAGGCAAAGTCATCAGCCTCACTTTCTTCTCCAGAGTCATCTGGGTCTAGATCAGGAGATTGCCCTGGATGCAGTGATATCTTGGGGTTTACAGGCGAGATTTCTTTCTCAAGGACCATGCCTTAAACCCAAATCACTCTGGCTTCCATTGATTGGCCAGCAATAGATCTCAGACCAAGCCCCACTTGGTCATTCTTTGGGCCCTGATTGGCTAAGAGTGAATGTAAATAGCAATTGTTTCTGTTTTGGTCAGAAACCCTGAGGGTCTTCCCCTCCCAGACTGATTTTTTTAACTAGGTAAAAGAGGTCATTCTCTGCCTCATTTCTTACCTAGCCTTAATCTCTGAATGGGCATTGTGTCAGACTTACTATATGACTTTGGGGAAATGATCACACCTCTCTGTTCTTTAATTTCTCCAGTGGAAATTAAAGACAAAATACTTACCTCTTCTCCTTTACCTTTGTAGAGTGTTTCAAAGACAAAAAGAGGTAATAATATAAGTTCTTAGGCTATTTGAAGGGAAAGTTCTATGTTAGGCTGGTTTGGGAGAGTAGAAGGAGTATTATTTATGATAGAAGTAAAATTTTAGTTAGAACTGAAGACCTTCATTTCACTGATGACAAGCCTTCTGTGATAGTTTATCAGACATCTTACTACCTTTGCTTATACTAGTTGATGGTTTATCTAGGAATTCATCTGAGAGTTTGCTGCCAAGATGATTCTGGAATTTATAACTCATAGAATTTGTCTCAAAGGTGTTCAGGTGCTTTATTGTGGTCTTTTTTTCTTTTCATTCTTCTTCATCAGCATCCTTATCCCTGCCCCAACCCCTACAACCCCCCCCCCCATGAAAGCTGAATGCTCATGGTATCTGTGGCAAGATAAATAGCAAATATAACTGAGTCTCCTGATCTTTCAGAGAATTGGAGTATTTGAGAGTTGAAAGGGACCTCAAATGCCATGTAACCCAAATCATACTTATCCAAGAATCCCCATCTACCCCATCTCCAAGAAGTAGTATTTAGCCTTAGCTTAAAAGTCTTCAAGGAAGGAAGAATGCACTATGTCTTCAGGCAATGTGATACATTTTTTGGATAGTTCTAATTGTTAGGAAGTTTCTCCTTATATTAAGCCAAAATCTGCTTCCCTTCAACTTCTGTGGTTGAATCCCATTGCTTCTGCTTCTGCAGATGAATGGGTTATTAGCCTGTAGTTGCACCACAATATAAACTTTTCTTCCACATAACCACACTACATGAAGTTGTTGCTGAGCTGCGGCATAACTGAATCATAATGTCTCCCAACATTTTCTTGTTAACAAAGATTTGACTGTTGGACCTCATAATTGAATTCTCCTCATCCCTTCACAGAATCATGATGGCAGCATAGACTTCAGGGAATATGTGATTGGTCTGGCCGTCCTGTGTAATCCTGCCAATACGGAAGAACTCATCCAGGTGGCTTTTAAGGTACTGTCAGCCCCATTGAGAGAATCTTGTTCAGCCTTACAAATGAGTGTTGACTCTAAATGTATTACTTGAAAATCTGTGAATCTTTTAGAGAAGTTTATAGATTCACTCTGACATGTACATGGAAATAATATGGTTAAATCAATTGACACTGACAGTGAAGAAAATTCAGGTGTCAGTTTTGTCATAAAGACCTTTGAAAGCAAATTTGTAACCATGTCACAGTTAAGGAGCAGGTGATTTAATAAATTAAGTTAGAAAATTATTTCCCTTTTTAGCTTTCTCATTTTGAAGCCCTTAAATGTGATTTACAAATAAACAATGTCTGCCATTAACTTGTTCAGTGCCAGAATTTCCCTGATTTCTTGATTCTACTTGGTTGTGATTGTATTTGTATAATCTGCCGGCCCATGGTCAATAGAGACTGGACTTTCAACATTTTTTCCTACTAGTATGGATTTATCCTGAGCCATCTCTCTGGTCCTGTAGGAAGAATATTTGTGTTTTTTGTTGTGTTGGTATCCTCAATTAGTAACACTATAAATTCATCATATATCTTGCTTATTTTCCAAGAATTTAGTAGTATTTCTCTTACTATCTCATTTGTAATTTCAGTGAGGAATAGATGGTTAAGAAGTTATAACATAAATAGGTACAATAGTTAAGGAGTATGGCTAAGTGGTTTCTGTTCCAGTAGAATTGTATATGGAAGCCTTGGTCCTATAAAACCTGTAGTCTACCTCCTACAAAAGTACAGGTATTAATAATAGGAAGAAGAGTGCATTCTCAAAGTTTATTTGCTGGTTCTTTGCAAAAGATGCTATATTGAATCAGCTTTTGAATGGGCTGCCCATTCTGAGTTTCAGATTTATGTAGTTGAATCCCAGTAATCACACAAATTTCATCTTCCATTCTCCACTATGTCTCTATAACAGCAATAGCCACAATAGTTAGCATTTATGTAGCACTTTAAAGTCTACAAGCCTGTGAGATAGGTGTCATAATTATCCCCATTTTACATGTGAGAATTCTTAATAATTAAATACATAACTTTGTCTTACCCTAATAACATACTATTTTTGTGCTACTGGGGGATTTCAAATCAGATGATCTGCATTTAAAGACTTACTGCATCTATCTGTACAATGTTGGACAAATCAATTTTCCCCTCTTTTCACCTTTATGAAAGGAGATTGAACTATATGGTTTCTAAGTTTCTTTCCTACTCTAAATCCTGTGAGCCTATAATTGCAAGGTTAGTTAAATGAATAAAAGCTTAACATTTACCAATGAAAGGTCTTATACAAAATGTGATCCTTTATCACAATAATTATTGCTTATTAGAATTTTTTAGATTCTTATCTATTCTGTACCATGCTGAAAAATGAAAACAAAAACAAAATAAAACCTTAAGGCCATGATTAATTCCTGCCTTTGTTAGGGGCATGATATTAATTGGATTATTATTATTAATAATATCAATAATAATGCCCTACATTTATATAATGCTCAACATTTTTTATTCTGCTTTCACATAGATTTTATCATTTAATGTTAACCTTTCCCACATAAAGAAATGTCCTAATTTCACGTTCAGTAGTATGGTCATTTGCCTTAGTCTGTGTTAAAAGTATAATACCATGTTCATATGATATCCTTGAAGCTCCACGAAATATTTTTGGGACAAGTTTTTCTCCCTTCTTAGCCTGTTGCCTGCTGAATAGTGTCACTCTAGTCAGTTGTCATTGTTGCCACCACAACCAGGTGATTGGTTTTTTTGTTCCCTTTCAGAATTGTTCATTGCACTTTCGGTAGCAGGGCCTTTCTCTTACTATAGAGATCTCAGTAGGAATTAGACCTGTTCTTTTGGTCTAATTCAGGGAGAAAACTCCCTCTATCAAGAAACAATAGTACTTTATCTTCAACTTATAATGTTAGAAAGTTGCTTAGAGAACTGTGAGCTTAAATGACCTTGCCTAGGGTCATACAGCCAGTAAGTGTTATAAGTATGACTGGAACTCAGGCTTTCCTGGCTTTGAGGCCAGTTTTCTATCTACTATGCCATGCTGCATGATCCTTACTATATCCGCAGTAATAAAATCCACATTGGTCATAGCCAGTAAGGGCCAAAATGTTTCTGTTGTGCTTTGTGAAGTGCAAATCATCAACAAACATTTAGTAAGCATCTACCGTGTGCCAGGAACTGTGCTATGTACTAGAGATACAAAGAAAGGCAAAAAACATTCTCTGCCCTCAAGGAGGTCACAACCTAATTGGGGGCTGGGGGAGCAGGAACATGCAAAACATGTACATAAAAATATAGAGATAGATAGATAGATTGATAGATAGATATAGGACAAAGTAGAGATAATCTTAGTAAGAAGGCAAAAGCATTAGGAAGGGCAGCTAGGTGGCACAGTGGATAGAGCTCTGGCCTTGAAGTCAGGAGGACCTGAGTTCAAATATGGTCTCAGACGCACAACATGTACTAGCTGTGTGACCTTGGGCAAGTAACTTAACCCCAATTGCCTAGCCAAAAAAAAAAAGCATTAAGGGGGTGAGAAAAGCTTTTTAAGGAGGAGTTCAACATAATACTTTATAAAGAGCAATGCAAGTGGGATCAGAGGACCTGAGTTCAAGTATGAGCTCTGACACTTACTGGCTATGCAAACCCTGGTTGGGCAAGTCACTTCATCTCCCAAACTTTGTTTTCCTTCTCACTAAAATGAGAAACTGGTACTCCATGACTTTTGTTTTCTTCTTTCTTTTTTTTTTAATTAAATTAGCCAAAGTTTTATCTATTTTATTGGGTTTTTTTTTTCATAAAACCAGCTCAGTTTTATTTATTAGTTCAATAGTTTTCTTAATTTCATTAATCTCTCCTTTGGTTTTCATCATTTCTAATTTGGTGTTTAATTGGGGATTTTTAATTTGTTCTTTTTCTAGTTTTTTTTTAGTTGCATGCCCAATTCATTGATCTCCTCTTTCTCTATTTTCTTCACATAAGCATTTAGAAATATAAAATTTCCCCAAAGAACTGCCTTTCCCATGAGTTTTGGTATGTTGTCTCATTATTGTCATGCTCTTGGATGAAGTTATTGATTGTTTTTATGATTCGTAGTTTGACCCATTCATTCTTTAGGATTAGATTATTTAGTTTCCAATTAATTTTTAGTTTATCTTTCCATGGCCCTTTATTACATATAATTTTTATTGCATCATGATCTGAAAAGTATGCATTTAATATTTCTGCCTTTATACATTGGATTGTGAGATTTTTATGCCCTACTACATGGTCAAATTTTATGTAAATGCCATGTACTGCTGAGAAAAAAATATATTCCTTTCTATCCCCATTCAGTTTTCTCCAGATGTCTACCATATCTAACTTTTCTAATATTCTATTCACCTCCTTATCATCTTTCTTGTTTATTTTGTGGTTAGATTGATCTAGTTCAGAGAGGGGGAGGTTGAGGTCCCCCACTAGTATAGTTTTGCTGTCTATTTCTTTCTGTAACTCCCTGAACTTCTCCTCTAAGAATTTGGATGCTATACCACTTGGTGCATATGTATTTAGTAATGATATTACTTCATTGTCTATGGTGCTTTTTAGCAGGATGTAGTTCCTTCCTTATTTCTTCTAGTAACATCTATTTTTGCTTTTGCTTTGTCTGAGATCAGGATTGCTACCTCTGCCTTTTTTTTTTTACTTTAGCTGAAGCATAATATATTCTACTCCAGTCTTCTACCTTTACTCTGCGTGTATCCCTCTGTTTCAAATGTATTTCTTGTAAACAACATATTGCAGGATTATGATTTTGCGGGTTTTTGTTTTGTTTTTGTTTTTTTTTTAGTTTCTGAGGTTATTAAGCCACATGAGGCAATTGCCCAACAAACTGGGACCAAACCTCCTCAGCTTAGGCCTGGACCCCAAATACATGGAGAGAGAGACTTTTATATATTATAAACAATTAGTCAAATAAAACCAGTTAATTAAAAGGAAACATTTAACCAGGACACACCATTAGGTAATCTGATCCCCCCCCTTTTTTATTATCTTTTTTTAATATTAAACATTTATTAACTTATTTATTTTTAGTTTCCAACATTCACTTCCACAAGATTTTGAGTTCCAAATTTTCTCTCCATCTTTCCCCTCCCCTCACCCCAAGACTGCATGCATTCTGAATACCCCTTCCCCTAATCTGCCCTCCCTTCTATCACCCCCCTTCTCTTATCCCTTTACCCTTCTATTTTCCTGTAGGGCAGGATAGATTTCTATACTCCATTGCCTGTATATCTTATTTCCCAGTTGCATGTAAAAACAATTTTTAATATTTGTTTTTAAAACTTTGGGTTCCCGAATTTTCTCCCTTCTTCCTTCCCTACCCACCCTCATTGAGAAGGAAAGCAACTTGATACAGGTTATACGTGTGTAGTCTTGCAAAACACTTCCATAGTAGTCATGTTGTGAAAAACTAACTATATTTCCCTTCATCCCTTCACCCCCCATTTATTATATTGTCTTTTATTATATTGTCTTTTAACCCTGTCCCTCCTCAGAAGTGTTTGCTTCTGATTACCTCCCCCAATCTGCCCTCCCTTCTATCATTCCCCCCCTCTCTTATCCCTTTCCCTCCTATTTCCTGTAGGGTAAGATAGATTTCCATACCCAGTTTAGTGTGTATGGTATTCCTTCCTTAAGCCAAATCCAATAAGAATAAGATTCACTTATTCCCTCTCCCCTCCCCTCACTTCCCCTCCACAGTAAAAGCTTTTTCTTGCCCATTTTATGTGAGGTAATTTCCATTCTACTTCTCCCTTTCTCCTCCCAGCATAATCCTCTCTCATGCCTTAATTTTATTCTCCAGATATCACTCCTTCATCTTCAACTCACCCTGTGCCCTCTATCTATCTATCTACATATATTTTTTCCTCTGACTATCCTAATACTGACAAAGGTCTCATGAGTTACAAATATCATCTTTCCATGTAGGAATGTAAACAATTCAACCTTAATGAGTCCCTTATGATTTCTCTTTCCTGTTTACCTCTTCATGCTTCTCTTGGGTCTTGTATTTGAAAGTTGAATTTTCTATTCAGCTCTGATTTTTCATCAAGAATGCTTGAAAGTCCTCTATTTCACTGAATATTCATTTTTTCCCCTGAAGGATTATACTCAGTTTTGCTGGGTAGGTGATTCTTGGCTGTAATCCTGTCTCCTTTGATCTCCAGAATATTATATTCCAAGCCCTCCAGTCCCTTTAATGTAGAAGCTGCTAAAACTTGTGTTATCCTTATTGTATTTCCACAATACTTGAATTGTTTCTTTCTGGTGCTTTCATTATTTTCTCCTTGACCTGAAACTCTGGAATTTTGCTATAGTATTCCTAGGAGTTTTCCTTTCAGACAGTGATTGGTGGATTCTTTCCATTTCTATTTTACCCTCTGGTTCTAAAATATCAGGGCAGTTTTCCTTGATAATTTTTTGAAAGATGATGTCTAGGCTCTTATTTTTTATCATGGCTTTCAGGTAGTCCAATCATTTTTAAATTATCTCTCCTGGATCCATTTTCCAGGTCAGTTGTTTTTTCCAGTTAGATATTTCACATTTTCTCCTTTTTTTTCATTCTTTTGGTTTTGTTTTACAATTTCTTGATTTCTCATGAAGTCATTATCTTCCAATTGCTCCATTCTAATTTTCAAGGAAGTATTTTATTCAGTGAGCCTTTGAACTTCCTTTTCCATTTGGCCAATTCTGCTTTTTAGGGCATTCTTCTTCTCGTTGGCTTTTTGGACCTCTTTTGCCATTTGGGTTAGGCTATTTTTTAAGGTGTTATTTTCTTCAGTATTTTTGGGGGTTCTCCTTTAGCAAGCTTGTTTTTCATGATTTTCTTGCATCACTCTCATTTCTCTTCCCAGTTTTTCCTCTATTTCTCTTACTTGCTTCTCAAAATCCTTTTTGAGCTCTTCCATGGCCTGGAACTGATTCATATTTTTCTTAGAGGCTTTGGATGTAGGAGCTTTGACTTTGTTGTCTTCTTCTAGTTATATGTTTTGATCTTCTTTGTCACCAAGACAAGATTCTGTGGTCTGACATTTTTCCTTGATGATCTCTTGAAAAATGTTGTCCAGGCTCTTTGTTTCATCTTGGCTTTCAGGAAGACCAATAATTCTTAAGTTATCTCTCCTAGATCTATTTTCCAAGTCAGTTGTTTTTCCAATGAAGAATTTTATATTTTCTTCTTTTTTTTCTTCTTTTGATTTTGTTTTACTGATTCTTGATGTCTCATAGAGTCATTAGCTTACAATTGTTCAGTTCTAATTTTTACAGTTAGCTTTTGTACCTCCTTTTGTATTTGGCCTATTCTACTTTTTAAGGACTTTTTTTCTACAGTTAATTTTTGTCCCTCCTTTTCTGACTCTCTAAATACCTCTTATTTATTTTCCCAATTTTTCTTCTACCTCTCTTACTTAATTTTTAAAATCCTTCTTGAACTCTTCCAAGAAGGCTTTTTGGGCTTAGGAACAGTTAATATTCCCCTCTGAGGTTTCAGATGTGGGTATATTGACAATGTTATCCTCTCCTGAATTTGTGTTTTGAGTTTCCCTGTCACCAAGATATTTTTCTATGGTCATTACTTTTCTGTGTTGCTTCTTGCTTATGTTGTTTGCCTTTTTTCTGACTTTTAAAGTTGGTCTCTGTTTCTGGAGCATAGGGGGCACTGTCCCAGGCTTCTTGTGCTGGGGGCTGGGAGCCTGGTTACTGGTTTGCTGAGGTGGGGTTTGACACTGGCTTGCTGGGATGCTTCCCTTCCTGTACTGGTCCCCTTCAACCACAGCAAGAGGGACCTTTCCCATTGATCCCCCAAGCCTCAAGAGCTAAAAGACCACTGTATCTAGTCTTTATGCTGACTCTACTATTTCAGGATTTTTCCTGGGGCAATATTCCCTGGGTTTTTCAAGGTCAATAAGGTAGGGTGAGAGCAACTTACTACTTCCTCCACTATCTTGGCTCCCAGAAGTCTAAATAGGTGACTTTCCAACGTTCAGTGTTTGGGCTAATAGCTCCAGGAGCAGCACTGCTACCACTGCTGCCACTGCTACCGCTACTGCTGCTGATTCAGTCACTCCCAAGGCCTATTCCTAGTTTGCTGGTGCTTGGGCTTTATCGGCATGCCCTGCAGCCCTGTGCTGGACTGCTTCTTCTCTCACCCAGTTCCAACAGACCCCTCCTGCTGACCTTTTAAGTTGTTGGTCACGTCTGTGGACTGAGAAGAATGGAACCCACCATTGCTGCTGGTGATTCAGTCCCCTGAAGCCTGCTCTGGCTTTGCTTAGGCTGGGTTTGTGCTGTGCCCTGTGAGCTGGATGCTCCTCTCTCAGGCATGTGAAACAGATCTTTCATGTCACCCTTCCAGGTTGTCTCGGGCTGGAAATCTGCCTCACTCTGAATACTAATATTAAGGTAGCAGGAAATATAGCAATGACCCTGGACAAGTCACCAAACATTTCTCTATTTGTTCCCTCAATTATAAAAAAACAAGAGAGTTAGGCTAAATGGTCTCTAATGTCCCTGCTAACTCTAAGTCTGTGATCTAATTAATCAATCAATTGACAGTCATTTATTAAGTGCTCAGTTTGTGTCAGGCATGATGAAGAGAGAAAAGTAGACCATGTCCTCTGGGTTCCACTTAAGCAAGCAGAGAAGTTAAACTACCTCATACTAGGACCAGTGAAATGATTGAGAGTAGCCTTTTGTCTTTCTTTAGATCTTCAGTGCTTAGAACAGTGCCTGGCACATAGTAGGGGCCTAATAAATACTTATTGACTGATTGACTGATTATGGTGTGGAAAAGCATGGCTGATAACAAAGGCATGTACTCCATGGAAAATAATATTCTTAAGGGAAAAAAGTGAATTATAATTGCTTTGTAGCTTCACCCATCCTAAGAGATTCTTAATCCCTTGACAAATAACACAGAATCTGATGACCCTATGAAACTAAGCAGTCTGTCCAAAGTTATACATTCTCTTTTACTTAGGACCATTAACTTTGTAACATTTTCTAATTATTTTTCCACACAATCTATTTTATAAAGCAAATATGACTATAATTAGATATTCTGCCAAATGGGCTTTCCTTCAGTTTAATTTATTTAATGCCAATTGACTCTATTTTTTGAAAATAAATTTCTGAAAATTTATTTGGAAGTGTACCAA
This sequence comes from Vombatus ursinus, assembly GCF_900497805.2. Lineage (NCBI taxonomy): Eukaryota > Metazoa > Chordata > Mammalia > Diprotodontia > Vombatidae > Vombatus > Vombatus ursinus. Next base: position 18,504,914 of record NW_020954571.1, on the reverse strand, counting down.
ATCTAAATGACAACTGTAGAGGGATTTTGAATACCAGGGAATATCATTATGTATTTTGAAAGATTACTCTGCACTAGTATCCTTGTCAAAGAGTTAATCCTTTAATCTTTCTCTTTCAGCTTTTTGATGTTGATGAGGATGGCTACATAACGGAGGAAGAATTTGCCACCATTTTGCAGGCATCTCTTGGAATACCTGACCTTAATGTTTCTGGACTCTTCCAGGAAATAGCCAAAGGGGATTCAACACATGTTTCCTACAGTGAGTATTCTCTATACCCTGATATTGCAGATTTGGCTTCTTTGTAGTGATTCTAGCTAACAGATTGTCCCTTACAATATTCTATATTGTCCCTCCATACATGCTACCTTTGGGGACTTTATCAGATCCTCTTCCCCCTATGGGTCATCTCAGTCTTGAACTAGAAGTAGGGATTGTGATTTCATCCACCGTGGATGTAGCTAAGGCTGAACAAGCATGTAGTCCATGGTGTGCTGTAACCCAAATAGAGCAACCTGAGGGATTTATGGACAACTTTGACACTTTGCTTGATTGACTGTGACCCCATATCTATGAAGGGAAAGAGGTAGTTCAACCATCACTGTTTGACTCTTCTCCTTGTAGTTAGACACAGGCTCACAATAACATAGCGACAGATGGATATAGATATATGAGAGAGGTATAGACATCTCTCAGCATACAGATACATAATATATCTCTTTAGATATCTATCTAGATATCTCTCTCTATAGATATACCTACATCTGTAATCTATCTATATCCACATGTATTTATGTATCTGTATCTATTTGACTAACTAAAATCTATCTATCTCTATTTGACTAACATTTAACTATATTTCTGCAGGCAGTCATGAATCACAGTGGATTAATTAAATTCAATCAAACAGACAATAGCTATCTACTATGTATCAGTCACTGTGCTAGTCACTGGGGATACAAAAACAAAGTAACCCCTGTCCTCAAGGAGTCCATATTCTACCAATAAGAAACAACATATGCACAAAATTAAATGTGAAATCATCATAAAGTAATTTGGTGTGTGGTGCTTGAGTTAAGCCTTGAAGAGAGGTAGTTGTTTGTTCTAAGCAGCAGACATGGAGACGGAGATCATTCCATATGGGGAGGCACAACCTGTACAAAGGCCCAGAGGTAGCAGATGGAAATCCATGAAAAAGAAACAGCAAATAACCCAGTCTGGCTGGAGCTAAACTGCTTGAGGGGAAGTAATATATAATCAGCCTGCAAAGCTAGATTAGAGTCAGATTGGGAAGGGCTTTAAAAGCCAATCAGAGGAAGTTTTACTTTTTTCTAGAGACAGTAGGGAGCCACTGAAGCTTGTTAAGCTGGGGTATGATTTAGAAATATCAGTTTGGTGGTTGTGTGGAAGATGGATTGAAGAAGGTAAAAGCTAAGGCAAGAAGACCTAATTAGGAGGCTATTGCTGTTTCTCAGGTGATAGGAAAATGTTTGAACCTATGAACCTCACAAGGTGGTTGTTGACTTACAAAGAATATGCCTGTAGAGTTCTGAAAGATTTCATTTTGCCAAAAAAATTAGTATAGTAATGAATTCTTGTTGGATTTATTAGTTCTTTAGCCCCATTTTATAATGGACTTTAAGCTTCTCCTATTACAATTCTCTGCTCACAGTAGGCACATAATAAATATAAAAATAGAATCCCTGAATTTTAGAGTTCTGGAGGTACAGAGTGAATAGCTGGTCTGAAAATTCTCTTCCTCCTTTGGTGTTGGATGAGTTTTTGTTTGCTGACTTTAAGGTTAAAGGAAGATTTGATCCTATGATATTCTTTTTTTTGGCAAGGCAATTGGGGTTAGGTGACTTGCCTGGGGTCACACAGCTATTAAGTCTCTTGTGTCTGAGGCCAGATTTGAGCTCAGGTCCTCCTGATTCCAGGGCCAGGGCTCTATTCGCTGAGCTACCTAGTTGCCCCCGTATGATTTTCTTACTATTTAATTTAGCTACTGCTTTTTCAATTGTTCTTCACTATTGCATATTGAGTAGTTAGCTGCTTAGAGCTCATTCTTTACTAATTGCTATTGTTGTTCACATGTTTCAGTCATGTCTAACTTTTCATGACCCCATTTGGGGTTTTCTTGGCAAAGATACTGGAGTGGTTTGTCATTTCCTTTTCCTGCTCATTTTACAAATGAGGAAACTGAGGCAAACACGGTTAAATGACTTGCCCAGGGTCACACAGCTAGGAAGAGTCTGAAGCCAGATTTGAACTCAGGAAGATGAGTTTTCCTGACTCCAGGACCAGCACTCTATCCATGGCACCACCTAACTACCCAATTTTATTTACTTAACTCATTTAAAAAAATAATAAAGAAATGATAAAATGAGCACATGTGTACTGAGGGAAGGATTATGAGTACTAATTCTGCTCTGATCATTGTTCCTTCCCCAGACAGAACAATCCATTTCCCTGAACTTCTATCTTCAAAATAGGAATTAGAACAATTTTACTGAAGAAACAGAGATATCAACTCCTTTTAAGTCTGATGATAACAAATGCTTTAAAAATGTTGTAGGTAAAAAGCCAGAATTTTCTCAGTTGGTTAAAAAACAATTTTTTTAAAAAGTGAAAACAATTATTTAGCAAAAGGAACCCTTCTTTCTCTCTCCTTCCCCCCACCCCCACATTCCCCCCAGTGATTGATATAGGATGAGTTTTTTGCTTCAATCTTATTCAAGTACAAATTTGGGATGAGGGGAGAAGATGTTTAAGAAAACATTTTGAAAATGCTTTCTGTATTAGAATATGTATCAGGTCTGGAACTGTGATTTCAGTGGCATAATTAGCACTTCTGGTAAGGAACTCCTCTGCCAGTGCAGGTTGGTACTTTCTAGGCAGAAAAAGTCTTAAAGATGTACTAAAAGAGTTGCCAAGAATTTTGAGAGCTTAAATGATTTTTCCAGCATCACATTTAATTTTTGCTTTAATGCTTTTCACAAATCAAATTAAAGCATAATTTGATTTAATTTCATTTCATGATCAGTTTCTACCAGAAATGGGTAACACCTTGATTTAACCCATCATGCCAGAGGCTGGGATTTTGGTTATTTCAACAGAGCACAGGCCTTAGAGTTAAGACCCCTGAATTCAACCATGTCAGCTCTCACATTGACTTACTTTCTGATCTTTGGAAAGCTGGTATTTGTCTTTGGACTTTGGCTACCCTACTAGTATTTGAAGTAAACTAGTAAGTTTGTCCTATTACAAATGGCACTTAGAAGGGAAATTTAATAGCTTTGCAACTTTTGGAAATATAAAGTGATTACTGAATGTTAAATGGTTGGTTTAACCTTACTCTATAGTCTACTAATCTATCATAAAGAACCATTAATATAATTTTAACTTGTGGAAAGTGATTGATGATCCAAAGTACTGAATGGAGATATGGGTGGTTACAGATCTCAGTGAGGAATAACAGCCAAAGACTCCTACCTTTGAAAGACATTAATAGGAAAATGATTAAAATAGGAGCTTCCCTTTGCTCTATAGTTATTAAAGCCTTTAGCCATACTAAAAAGTGTGGAAAAACTGAATGATATAGGGCAGATTCAGGGATTAGGTCTTCTCTTTTGGTATGAAGTGTTGCGGTTCAAATTTTGAAACTAAACCTAGTCATTTCACCCTAATTCTTCAAGCCTGAAATAATTGAGATAAAAGATCATTTATTTCTTAGCAGAAGGTCTTGTGATATTGCCGTCATGTACTCTGAGACTGTTAAGTGTTATTTATCAGACTGCATTTACCACCTTATGGAGCTTTTCTTTTTTTTAACCTTTCTTTTTTTATCACTGAAACTTAAATACACAGTAAGAAAAGAAAAAGAAACATTATAGACAAATATTGAAACAAATACATAATAAGAAGAGGAAAAAAGCATACATGTGCACAGCAGAACGTAAGAAAGGATTCAAAATATATAGCAATAAATTTCCATTTCAAGAAAGCCTATATATTAAATACCATGGGTTGTGTTGAAAGCTATCAATCTTTTCTTTGCTTCCTTGTAGGTTTTCTTCTGTTCTCTGCTATACACTTTTTACTTTGTCCTTTTTTCCTCCTTCCTCTTCCCTCCCACCTCCTCTGAGGCCACAATTAAGCATGGATATATTTATATATAGGTATTGATTGATACATACACCTATACTTATATACACATACATACATATATAAACATATACTTTCCCTAAGAGATTCTACTCCTAATATTTGTTTTTATGTTTGTGCATATCTATTTCCTAAACTTCCTAATTCCTCTATTTTACTTCTATCTGCTACCTTGCCCTCCTATTATTTAATCTATACCCCCTCCAGCTTTCCCATAAATCTAAACACCCTTTTATATCCCCCTTTAACCTATTCCCTCACCCTCCCCTCTAAAGATCCCTCCCTTATCTTCTCTCCCCTCTCTATCTCCTTAGCATTTTATTTCTTTCTAAATTTAGAAGACTTTTATACTCTTCTAGATGTATATGTCTTGTTCCCTTTTGAACCCATTCCTGATGAAAGTAGGTTTCCAGAACTAACAGCCCTCCCTCCTCTAATTCCTCTGTTTCAGTTCTCGCACCTCATTTGTATAATTACTCTTTTTAGCTGTTCCTGAATGGTTTTACTTTTTGAAATCATATCATACTCAGGTCTATACCAATCTTTCTTATGAGCTACGTAATTACTAATAACAATATAAGACATACGGTTTACATTTTATATACATAAAAGGTAAGTAGTCTGTCCTTATTGAGCCCCTTGTAATTGGTTTTTGGTATGTACCTTATGTTTCTCTTGGCTCTTGTATGTCAAATCTTCTATTAAGTTCAGTTTCTTTTTTTTTTAACAAAGTTCTGAAAGTCTGACAATTCATTAAATATCCATTTTTTTTTCATTAAGGATTATGCTTAGCTTTGTTGGGTATGATGTTTTCAGCCAGAAGTCCAGTTCTTTTGCTCTTCGATATATAGTGTTCCAAGACCTGCAATCTTTTAGTGGTGCTGCTGCTAGGTCTTGTTTGATTCTAATTGTGACACTGCCACATGTAAATTGTTTTCTTGTTGCTCATAGTATTTTATCCTTAAGCTGGGGGTTTCAGAATTTGACTATACTATTCCAATGGGTTTTCCTTGTATTTATTGAGCTTTTTAAGATTGCATAAGACACTTATAATTAACTGGAATAATTTGTTGCTCATTGTTGAGGTTTCACAAAATTTTCAGTAACTACTTCGCCATCATAAGATAAGGAAACAGAAATTTGCTATATTCTGTTATTTTGATATCAGATGGAATAGTACCTATGCAAGAAGGTCTCAATATAATTTACATATATATATATACATATGTATATATACACATATGTATTTATTTTATCCTCTTTCAGTGGAATTTAGGAGTTTTGCCCTGAAACATCCAGAATATGCCAAGATTTTTACTACATACCTAGACCTCCAGACGTGCCATGTATTTTCATTGCCCAAAGAAGTTGCTGTGGCTCCATCAGTTGTCCATAATAAAGTCTGTCCAGAACCTAATGAAGATGGGACTTCAGACAAAAAAGATGACTGAACCAAAAATAGACATCAATAGTTTTCATTTTATATTGTAAAGACATTTATTAATGGTAATTAAAATGTTTCTGCTGAATAGAAATTACATATAATATTGAAAACTTCTTTAATTTTTATGACTCTTATAAAAAAGTTATCTAAATATCTAAATTATCTATCTCTTACCATTTTCTTATGACATGCTTTATACCATTCAATAATATGGTTGGTTTATTGGGAATAAAATTCCCAGATTGAAAAATTTTATTTTTCAAATCAAGATGACTCTGCCAAGTAAATTTAGTGGTCTGTGCTTTTTGAGTGATAAACTGAAAAATTCTATATTATATGTGTGTTTCTGGATCTCCTAAAAAAAAACAAAAAGAAAATGTTTTATGTTCCTGAATTGGTTTCTCTTGAAAAGATACTCCTCCAAAGCATGGAGTGAGTGTAATATATGAAGCAGGATTCTGAAGGTATTTCTGGTAATCCATTATTTTGTTAAATTCTTCATACGTTTTTCAGGAACAAAAATAATTCTTGGATTATAAGGTATACTATTAGAATAAATAATTCCACTTATTAAATGAGATATTTTAAGAAACTCATATTCTTCTTAGTGTGCATCTGACTTTTAGGTCTTTATAATTTTCTGTCAAAATCTATATTCCAATGCAAATTTGAGTATGTTGATATTACAGTAGTTTCTTTGGCCAATAACCAAGTATGAATGCCTTATTACAGTAATAGCAATTGCTTAATGAAAACAATTAACTATGTTCGAATTGAATTTTATTCACTAGAATGTATTATTTGCCCAACAGACAAATGATATTTTTACTCTATATGTATACACATATTAAAAGTCTTTTAGAAATTTCTATGTTTAATCCTCAAAATGGAGTTTTCTATTATAAATTCTTTATTTTCTAATGGGGAAATAGACAAGTTGAAGTTTATCAGGAAAACCTACCTGGAAAATACACAATTCTTCAAAGCATAACCAAAATCTAGTGACTTTAAAAACTTGTTTAATACTAAGACAGCAGTTTAGTAGTTAGTCATTTCATTTAGCTTCATTGTGTACATTGTTCAAATTTTTGATCTTAAAAAAATGTCCTTCTGCTTTTATAGTTTGAAAGAGAACAAAAGAATAGATACAATACAGAAACAAGTTGCTTCTGGCTCTTTTTTTTTTTTTACTGAATATCTGAAATGAACTACACAGTCTGTCTAGTTCTTTAATGGTCTTTTTAAAGTCCCTCTTCAGTGAAAAGAGAAATTTTCACAGTAGATGTCAGAATTTATTGTTAGTAAGTAATCATGATTTTAAACTAATTGTACACATTGATCAATAAATGTCCTCATTTCCCAGATAATTAAATGTACATTTGGATAATTGAATATCAACTCTCATCCTTAAGAATACACAATTGTTTGATTTTTACCCCTCAAAGCTATGTAGACATTAAGCAATAAGTGAACTGATGTAATTGTTTGAATAATTAGAATAGCACATCATTGTTATATACTATCTGCCACAAGTAGTTGATAAATATGTGATACTTACATCCAGTAATTGTTTACTATTTGTCACAGAAAAGCTAGATATTAGTCTTATCAATCATGAATGACCAAAGATTCCTAATAAATAACATTGTAAATTAAAGGCTTTCTTAGGGGCTAATGCAATTCATTACATTGTTTTCTGTTTTAAGATAATATTTATGCCATTTAATTGCACTAATAATTTGTCTATACAATTTTCCAATGTTTCCTATTTTATTATATTACTGAATAAACAAGTGTACTATATAACATTCATTCTATTTTCTGCATTTTGTCTCAAAATTTGCTCCACCTTTTCAGCATGGTGGGCTGAATAAAAGTTACATATACATGGCTATGTTTAATCATTTTTGTTTCCATTTCAGGCTTATGAGATGTCAGAAATAATTTTATTCTAATGGAAGACTAAGATTTCAGTCAAGCTTGCAATAGATATTAATCCTAAAGAAGCTGACTTTTGAATACTATTATTGGGAATAACAACCATAAATCATGATTGGTATTTCTACTATATAAAGGTTTGGTATTATGCAATTTTAACAAAGATTGCTTTGAAAGTCTTTTCACTATCTTAAGATTCAAAGTAAGGAATTAAATTTCATTAAAACCAGACAAATGTCCTACAATTTTGAATAAATAGCAGGAGCTGAAATAAGATGCATGTGGAAATTTAAAATACTAAAATCCTAAAACACATAAACCATAAAAATCCAACATCAATTATTTTAAGCTCACCACCACACTCAGTGCTAACATACAGAATAAGGTTACTGTATTATGTATATAAAATGGAAAACTGCTGTTAAAAGTAGTTGAGATAGTATTTAAACAGTTGCTAATCAAAGTATTTGCTACTGAAAGAACACTGAAGAAATTAAGTCTGAAAAAAATCCTAGTCTGATATTTCATTGTGGAATATAGATGACTCTGAGTTCTTTAAAGACTACCAACCAATCAACAAGCATTTATTCAATATATACAATGAGCCAGGTATGATACTAGGAGTACTTTGTACTAGGAGTACAAAGGCAAATATGAAAAAGCTCCTGCCCTCAAGGAGCTTACATTCAACTGGAGAAAACAACACATACATATCTATAACACCCTTTCTCTTAATATCCTATCCCTACTCTTGGAGCTTTGGTTAGATTGCTCATTTGGACTCCAAAGGTCTGCTTCTTTCTGCAGTTTAATTTTCAGTTGCCAAAGCTAATTCTCACTTGACTAGGCTCTTTTACCTGCTGTCAAAGATTCCATTTCTTGAAACAACTTCACCGAGTCTCTGATTAGAATCTTGCCCCTCTGTGTCCATGTCTGACTAAAGAGTGAATGTTTCTGTTGCTTCAACTATATCTCATATTGTCTCAAGTTAGTCTCAAATTAGTAATAATAATTATTCTCATCATTATTATTGCTATCATTTATATGGCACCTACTATGTGCCAGGGGTTATCCTAAGCATTTTACAAATATCTCATTTGATCCTCACAATGGCCTATGAGGTAGGTACATTTACTAGATGGGATGTCTCTTACTAGGTGGATCTCTCTACTGCTAGATGCCATGGCCAAACAAGAGGTACGAATGGGAAAGGAAGAAGGAAAATCTCTACCATCACCAGTTGATGACTTCTCATAAAAATTCAGCAAGTCACAATTGATAAAGTTTCTTCAGGCCTAACCTCACCACCCATAGGTGTCAAGCCTCATTATTCAGATATGTGGCTAACTATCACCTTACCACTTCAAATTCAGTCAAGGAGATACTTGCTCATTTTGTAAAGTGATAAAAATTGTAGACATATCTTTATAGTCATTTTAACAGCTCATTATTGACACTTTATGTGATTAGATCTTGGACTTCCTGGGCTGGAATGGAGGTAGAGAGGGGGTTGATCAGAAACTCACTCTTCATTCAAAATACATACAAGGTAAGTTTTGGATAGTGGGAGTCATCAGGGAGAACTTTGTGTAGGAGGTAGTCATTGAGTTGAGCTTGGTAAGGATACTAATAGGCAGAAGTGTAAAGGGAGTACATTTCAGGAATGAGAGACAGCCTGTGTAAAGGTATAGATAGAGACAAGAGATGGAGTATTTTGTGTAAGGAATAGCAAAAAGGCCAGATTGGCTGAACCGGAGACTGTATGGAAGGAAATAATATGAGATAAGGCTGGAATAGCAGTATAGAATTATTTTGTGAAGGTCTTTAAATTTCAAACAGAAGTTTATAGTTGATCAGCTGGTAAATATCTGAAGTTGGGTTTGAACTCAGGTCTTTCTGACTCTGAGTACAGCACTCTATCCACTGTGCCACCCAACTGCCTTTCTAACTTTGTCAAAAATTACATTTGTTGGAGAGGCTTCAGATTAACAGATACATTGGTGTACTGGTTGTAGAGCTCTGAATTGATTCAAACATTCTGAAAAATTATTTTAAAGCTTTGTACCAAATGTTCCTAAACTATACATTTGATGTAATTATTCCTTTGAGTCAGCATTACTACTACTAAGCTAGTACCCCCAAAGAGATCAAATAGAGCAGGTAGGTAGTACAATGGATAGAGCACTGGCCCTGGCATCAGGAAGACCTGAGTTCAAGTTTAGTCTCAGACCCTTCTAGTTATGTGACCTGGCAAGTGAGTTAACCTCTGTTTACTTCAGTTTTCTCATTTGTAAAATGGGGATTATGATGACACCTACCTCACAAGGTTGTTGTGAGGATCAAATGAGATAGTATTTGAAAAGTGCCTGGCACAGGGTAAATTCTACATAAAATTATTGTAAAAGGGAAAGATCAGTACATATAAAACTATTTATGGCAGCTCTTTTTGTAATAGAGAAAACAAACCGGAGACTAAAGGAATGCCCATCTACTGGGGAAAGAGCTAGATATATGATATTTGAATGAAATGACTCTGAGATACTACCTCACACCTATCAGATTGGCTAACATGACTAAAAAGGAAAATAACAGATATTGGAGGGGATGTAGGAAAAATAGGAACACTAATGTACTGTTAGTAGAGTTGTGAACTGGTCCAACCATTCTGGAGAACAATTTGGAACTATGCCCAAATGGATAGAAAACTGTATAACCTTTGACCCAATGATACCATCATTAGGTCTATATTTCAAAGAGATCAAAGAAAAGGGAAAATGACCTATTTGTATAAAATATTTATAGCAACTCTCTCTTGTGGTGGTAAAGACTTGGAAATTAAGGGGATGCCTATCATTTGGGGAATGGCTGAATAAGTTGTGGTATATGATTGTGATGGAATGTTATTGTGCTATAGGAGAGTATTGTGCATAGTAACAGTAATATCTTAATGATGATCAACTGTGAAGACTATTCTACTCTGATCAAGACAATGATCCAAGACAATTCCAAAGGATTTATGATGAAAAATGTTACCCACCTTCCAGAGAGAGAACTGATGAACACTAAATGCAGATTGAAGCATACTTTTTTCACTTTAGTTTTTTTTTTTGGTGGGGGAAAGGGAATGTTGTATATGTGTGCTTTTTTTGCAATATATTAATATGGAAATATGTTTTGTTTGTCTTCGTATATATGTTCAATATCATATTACTTGCTTTCTCAAGGGGTGGAAGAAAGGGAGAGAATTTAGAATTCAAAATTTAAAAAAAGAATATTTAAAAAATTAAATGCAAATGGGAAATTTTTAATGAAATAAAATATTAAAGTATTAAATATAAAGTAATATTATTACACCATAAGAAATAATGAAATGGGTGGTTTCAGAGAAAACTGAGATTTGATAGAAGTGAGTAGAACACAGAGAACATCAAATCAAAAACAATATTAAAAAGAACTCTGATCAATGCAATGACAATGATTTTAAAGTATTAAAGATGTTGTACTTTATCCACTCCTGATATAGAGGTGATTAACTCAAGACAAAGAATGACATAAACACAGTAATCCCTTCTTTATTGCAGGGGTTAGAGGCATGGCACCCCTGTGATCTAGAAAATCTACATAAAATTGTTGGCCCTCCCTTCTTACCAGAGAAAAAGTTTGAGTTATTATGGTCACTTGCCTCATCTGTAAAATAAGTGTGTGTGTGTGTGTGTGTGTGTGTGTGTGTAGGGAGTCACAGAGGAAGGTGGTTGGATTAGATAATCTCTAAGATCCCTTTTAGTCTATCTCTATCATCCATTGATCCTGTTCTGTTTCCTCTCTTTAAAGGAGTGAACAGTAGATACTCAAGGAGCAGGAATTCTGAATTCACAGCCAACTTAATACTTGGGAGCAGCACTAGGACAATAATGTATAAACATGTTCCTAATAGGATCAATCTATGGTGGCTTTGTAGGATGTATTTCCATTTGAATGATAGTATACACCATACACATTACTTTCCTTCCATTCTATATGTTCTAACATGTCTGGGGCAACTTGGATTGGGAAAGGAAGTTGCTATCTTATCTACCCTATCATATATGAATATCTCTGCTAATTATTTATGTTTTTACAGGTAGTTTGATGATACCTCTTTGCCTAGTTTGTTTGTTTTGTAATACTTATAAAGCTGTCTCATTTTCTCCAAGTTGTTCCATTTCACCTTAAAGTGAGGTGCAAATATAATAATGAATCATTACAGAGTGAATCTATTCCATCTATCTTCAAGCCCCATCCCTCTATCCTGAGGTCTCATCTTATGCAATGTGGACAGAGTTAATCTCAATGTGATTTGTATCCATTCTTACCCTCATTCCACTTCTTAGAATTATTAACCACCTTTCCCTGTGGCACCTGACTCATCAATAAGACTGTTCTCAGAAATATAAAAAGCAATTATGTCAAGGCAAATATAAGTCCTGTTTAATTCCTCTAAGGAGCATCCTGGGGATTCCAGGCACCTTTAGGAAGAAGAATCATGAATCCCTAACCTTGAAACAAGTCTGTAGTTGAATAGGCCAAAGGCATCCACTTACTTTCACTTTCATTTATTTTGAAAACCTGAAAACCTGCAAGTTACTGGTTTGAAATTTCTTTCTGTTCTACATTATGTATCTTTCTTAATAATGGGCAATAGGTTTCCCCCAAGAAATTTCTTGGATGGAGGTAGGAAAGAGGCTTCATTTTATTTGCAATATTTCACCCTTTAGAACTATTCCAGGTTAGAGAGAACCAAGATATTCCTAGTTTTGACTCTGTTGAGGTGACAATCTAATCCCACAAGGGATTAATGAAGTATTTCAGAATGTAGAATCTCTCAGGCTTGCAAGGAAGGACAGTTTTGGTTGGACTAGAAGTTGAGACCATATCATCTCTGTTGGCAGCCCTGAGTGAGGAGTAAAGTCTTGGCCATAGACTATGACTACATTCTGAGAACCAGTGTAGTTAAGTACAGAGGGTCCTCTCATCAGTTGGCTATTGAGTGATGACTCCTTTGGCCATAGAAACCTATGCAACTCTAGTATCCAAAGGCCAATTAGCTAAGGTCACTAAGATGCTTGAACTTTCCTATACTGTACCTATCCATTGACGGTTGTGGACTAGGTTCGGTCTTGGAGGAGCCTACTTCTGGTAAGAGGGGACTCTTTTTTCTCACACTCAATGGTTCATCACAAAGACAAAGTTAATTATGGCTCACAAGCCAATAGATTTCCCCAGATAGAGAAACTAACAAATATACTCAATGTACGGTATGAATTGGGTATGGAGCAGGAGATTTATTCCTAAACCAAAAAAAAAGTCAGAAAAAGAACAATAATACTAATAGTATTAACATAATATTAATAATATGATCAGAAGATAAATCTATCATTTAGAAGCAATTGGGTAGTTACTATGTAAGCTTCAGCAGAACCAAAAGCAGTTTTCTAACACTGCTTAGCAGGCAATCTATATTTTACCCTGGCATTATACTGTCTAACCTCCTGGCATTTGTCTTCTAGTAAACAATATAGGTGACACAGTCCATAGAGTTTCAGATCTAGAGTCAGGAAGACATCTTCCTGAGTTCAAATCTATCCTCGACCCTTATTAGCTGTGTGACTGTGGGCAAGTCCGTTAACCCTGTTTGCCTCAGTTCCTCATCTGTAAAATGAATTGGAGAAGGAGATGACAAATGCTTTCAGTATCTTTGCTAACAAAACCCTAAATAGGGTCACAAAGGGTCAGACATGACTGAACAGAAACAACAAACAACTGAACAGAAACAACAACAAAAATACAGTCTAGATTGGGGCCAATCCTTTTGTTGATAACCAGCTTCTACAATTCAGAAATATCTCCTGTCATTAGCCACTGCTGCTTCAGCATCACCACAGGCCTCCCAGGACCTTTGGACCTTTACAAGCTCACCTGCTCAAGGAAAGGAATCACAGAAGATACAGGAACTTCCAAGGACCCCAGAGTTAGTTCATTTAGTTGCATCAGCATTAGATGCTATATGAGCATATCATACTAGGCTAGAAAAGGACTCTGACCTTCCCTCATCTCTCACTTGAGTTAAATCACGTCACTTGTACAGTTGCTACCAAGAGAATCTAGGCTAGTGACCAGTTTGAGAGCATTCTACTGAATTGTGTCAATCCTGATATTCTTATAAGTGAAACTGAAAGATAAGAAGTTTACAACTAAATGGAAAGATGGATTTTCTTTGAAGATGTAAATAAAGGAGTTGATTTTAATGTTTACCTAAAGGCATAAAGAAGCATCATTTTATGGGACATTTAGTTACCTTGAATTATAATGTTTATTATAAACATTTTCAACAATACCAATATGAAAATAATTGAAGCTTATTACCAACATTTATTGTAGAGGATATGCAGATAAAGAAATCATACAGATAATTTGATAATACCTTCAAAATTAGATCCATATATATCTTATTTTTTTTATTTTAATACAAATATAGGTGTATATACAAGTATAGGGCAGGATAACAAAACATATGTTGGGGAAAATGCTCCAGCTGGTGAACTGAAGGGGAAAATATAACCCAATAAAAGCAAGAAAGAAAAAGAAATTAATAAGTAAGACCCTAAAAGGAAAGAGATAACTAGTGGGAGAAAGGGATTGTGAGTGAGAGGAAGAGAATCATTAAGAATAGGGCCACCTTAAAAAAGCATAAGTAAAGTAACTGAAGGAACATAGAAGTGGTGGGCAATCACAACTTGAAAAAAATTAGAGGCAGATGAAGGAAAATATAAATCTAACTCTCATAAATGTGAATGGATTAAACAATCCAATAAAATTAAGAAGTGACAGACTGGATAAGAAAATAAAACCATCTATTGCTTACAAGAAACACATTACAAAGACAAAGACATGTGAAATAAAACAGAGGAATAGAAAAAAATTACTATGCATCATGTGAATCTAAGAAAACGAGCAACAATCATGATATCTGGCAAAACAAAAAGATTCAAAAAATAAATAGGAATAAATAAGGAAACTACATTGTGTTGAAAGGAATATAGACAATAAACCTATATGCTCCCAATGCTTTTAGCATCCATATTCATAAAAAGAACATTATTTGAGCTATGAGACAACAGAGACAATAGTGACAGGAGACTTCAGTATCTATCAGTTTTGGATAAGTCTAAAAGAAAGATAAACAAATAGGAAAATCTGGAACTGAACAAACTGATTGTGAAACTAGAGCTAAATGAAATAGTATCTTCTAAATAAGCTACAAAGAATATACATATTTCTCAGCACCACACAGAACTTTTACAAAAATTGACCATGTATTAGGGCACAGAGATTTTTCAAAGAAATGCAAAAAGGCATAAATAGTTAATTAATCAATTACAGATCATAATCCAATAAAAATAGTAATTGGTTCAGGGACTACAAAAAAGATACAGACTCAGATGGAGACTTAACAATGGAATCCCAAATAATTATAGAAACAATTACTAACTATGGAAAAGAAAATTATAATGATGAAACAACATAATTAAATTTCTGGGATGCAGCTAAAGCAGTCCTTAGGAAGAAAATAATATATGAATAAAATAGAAAAAAGGGAGAATTAATTAACTGAATATGCTTTTAAAAATCAGAAAACCAACAAATAAGCAAACTTGAAGTAAGCACAAAAGAAGAGATAATAAAATTAGAAAGAAAATAGGTATATTTGAAACAACTATCTCCCATAATAATAATAAATAATAAATAAATAAATAAAATAAAATAAGTAAAAGCTGATTCTTTGAAAAGAAAATTGGCATAAATTTAGCTAATCTGATTAAAAAGAAGAGGGTAGAAAACAAAATCAATAAAATGGTCAATGAGCAAGGTAGAATCAGAACAAAATCAGAAAAAAATAAAATAGTAATCAGAACATATTATGTCCAGCAATATACTAGCAAAACTGAGACTATGAAAGATGAAAGGAATACCTTTAAAAGTATAAAATGCCCAAACTATCAGAAAACCAGATAGAGAGCTTAAATAACTCAATCTTAGAAAAAGAAATAGATTGAGATATAAAGGAGCTACCAAATGGGTGGGGAGAACTCCTACTCTTGAGGGATTCAGAGAAAAAACTCTATCATTTAAGGAATAATTAGTTTCCATACTTCAAAAATTATTCTCAAATATTGACATGTCTTTTTTTTTACATTTTTTTTCTTTTAAGTAATTGGGGTTAAGTGACTTGCCCAGGGTCACACAGCTAGTAAGTATCAAGTGTTTGGTGTGAGGCCGGATTTGAACTCAGGTCCTCCTGACTTCAGGGCCAGTCCTCTATCTACTACGCCACCTACCTGCCCTCAAATATTGAGAAAGAAAACACCCACCAGAAACCCTATGAGAAAAATGTAGTCTTGATACTTAAACCTGGGAAAGATAAAACACAGAAAGAAAAAAAAAACTATAGGTGAATATCATTCATGAATATTGACTCAAAAATAAGATACCTCATTCCAAAAAAAATACAAGTTGCATAAAATATTTAAGGATCAACTTACTAAAGCACACAAAAGACTTGTATAGGTTCAATTTCAAAGTATTTCTTAAATAAACAAAGAACAATTTAAATAGTTGGAGGCATATACAGTACTCATGGCTAGGCCATGCCAATATAATAAAAATGGCAGTAATACCAACATTAAATTACACAATATCAATCAAATTACCAATTTTGTAGAACTTGATAACATAATGACAAAACTCATTTGGAAAACAGAAGATCTAGACTATCAAGGGAAAAGATGAAAATAATTAGGAATGAAGAAGGAATAGCACTTTCATACTTCAAACTATATTTTAAAACATCAGTCATCAAGACCAACTAGACCTGCTTAAAAAATGAAGAAATAGATCAAAGGAGAATAAAAAGGATAGAACTTAATAGTTCAGTATTTAATAAAATTGAAAACACAAATTGCCTAAGGGGAAATAAAAAAACTCCTTATTTGATAAAAACTGCTGGTAAAACCAGAAAACAAACTAGTAGAAATTAGTCTTAGACCAACATTTTCTACCATATTATTCCACAATACATTTTAAATGGATAGTCAACTTTAATATTAAAGATCACACTTTACAAAATTAAAAGAGAAACAGATCAAATACCTCTCATAGCTATAGGTAGGAGATGTATTCTTAACCAAACAAGATATGGAGACAATTACAAAAGATAAAATAGTTAACTTTGATTGCATGAGATGAAAATCTTCTACACAGAAAAAATTAATGCAGCTAGGATAAAGAGGGAGGTAGTTGGTGGGGGAAATTTTTCATATCTAATTTCTTTGATAAAGGTTTGAGATCTCAAATATAAGATATATATATGTATATATATATATACACATACACATATATATATGCATGTATGTATATATGTGTGTGTGTATACATGTATCTATATAAAAGCCAATCCCCAGTAGATGTGATCAAAGTACATGAACAAACAGTTCTCAAAAGACAAATTGAAAAGTATGCAAAAACCACATAATAGATTGCTCCAAATCACTAACAATAAGAGAAATGCATGTCAAAATAACCCTGAGGTTTTACTTCATACTCTGCATGTAGGCAAAAATGGTGAAAAATATCAGTAGCCCATGTTTGAGGGGTTGCATAACGACAGGCACACAAATGTATTGTTGGTGTAGCTGTGAAATGGTATATGTTCTGGAAAACAATTTAGAATAATGCAAAAAAAAGGTGACTAAAATGTCTGTATCCTTTGAACCAGAGATTCCATTACTGGGTTTATAGCCCAAAGGAAGCCATTGATAATTCTTCTTAACCTCATTTACCAGGCCCCATTTACACCAAAATATTAATGGCAGTACTTTTTGTGATAGCAAAGGACTGGAAATAAATTAGATGCCCATCAGCTGGGGCATAGTCAAACAAATTGCAGTACATGAGTATAAGGGAATTATATGGATGGTGAACAGAGAAGCATGGGAAGATCTACATGAAGTGATGCAGAGTGAAGTAAGCAGATCTAAGAAAACAATATACACAGTAACTACAATGATGCAAATGTAAAAAACAATCAAAAAATCAAAAGTGAATATAACAAAATTTTAAAGATCAAGCAGAACTCAAATGAAGAAATATAAGAAGTAGTAGTACTCTCCCCACCCCAACCTACCCCTTTATGAATGTTAGAGGTCCAAAGATATTACACATTGCACATGTCTTTGTACTTTTTCAATATGTCAATCAGTTGTGCTGATTTTTTTTCCTCTCTAAAAATATTATTTGTAATATGGAATGGCTTTCTAGGGTAACTATAATGTTGTAAGAAACAAAGACACAAACAAAAACTTATTTAGAAAAAAGAAAAATGTAATTTAGAAATATTTAAGAAAATAAATAAAAATACAGCTGAGCACAGATAATATTAATCTGTAGTTTTCTAAGTCAACATACAGTCCACAGGGATCCCTATGTGTGGTTCAGTTCCTGTGTTATTTGAGTTTGACACCATTGCTCTAGAAGCAATAGGGAGCCACTGAGGTATCTTGAAAAGAGGAGTGGTACAACCTGGTAAGACCCGTGCTTTGGGAATATCAGTTTTGTAACTTTGTATAGTATGCATTGGAGAAGGGACAGACTGGAAGCAGAGAGACCAGTTAGGAACATGTTAAAATAGTCCAGGCTGAACTTTGGTGGTGGTGTAGGTGAAGAGAAACAACAGATTCAAGAGATGTTATGGAGGCAGAATTGACTAAACCTGGCAACTGATTGGATATCAAACAACCTGGGAAGAAGCAGCCTTCAGTAATCCTAAGGAATTATTCTGCAGCAGACAGTGCATCTCACCAAGAAACATGCAGCCTAGTGATTCTTCCTTCCTTAGGGGATCTCCTCTTCTCTCCTTGTAAATATTTCCTCAGTAAAAAAAACAAATGGAGGCATATGTGTTTAATGGAGAATACTGAAGTGGAAAACATTTGGAACATAAGCAGTGATTGAAGAAAGAAGCCAAAAAAGGATCAGGTCTACTCCAGGAGGGTTGCTTGGATTAGTTTCACTAATTTGCAACTTGTTTCTTTATAAGGGATCAGCCCAAAGATTTTGCTGTGTTTATTTTCCTAGAAGAGTCAGGGTGGAGGTAGGGAGTCTTAGATTCCTTCTGGCGCATTGAAAAATGTTCATTTCTGTTTGCTTGGACTCTGACTGTTACCACCAGGATAGTCTTCCAAATTAAAGGGAGATAGTGAAAGCTGAAGTTGTATGCCAGGATCATTCAGAAACAGCCATTTCCTTTAGAAGAAAGAAGCATGCCAGCCTTGCATAAGATGCTGGTGCCAGAAATACAATCAGCCCCTTCTGCAGATGATGTTTCTACGCACCAGGGTGGATCCCTGACATCAGAGACCATAAGGGAACACCCAACATTTGCGCAAAACTTGAATAAAATGGGCAGGGAGTAGTTTGGAAGGCAATAGGGCAGTTTCTGGTACAGCTGATGCTTTTAAAACAGGGCTTTTCTTCCTTGCGGGAAGCCTTTTGAAACCAGAGAAAACTAGTAATGAAATACAAGTTATGCAGAGTCCCTTACAAGTCAGAAAGATGTCATTATTGCATATTACATTTCCTTCTGATCCCAAGTATATCAGAACTCAGAGGGCTTGTTTTTCTTCCTGCAATGCTTCAGAAATGCTTAGTAACTGAATATTCTAGACCAAAGTGATTTTTTCCTTCCTTTTTTTTAAAGTGTAAAAATACATTGAAACTCTGAAAGAGAAACGCCATTTCTTTGGTCTAATTACAATTTCAGTCTTTGTTTAAATTGTATGAAAATTTATGAATGAAACCCAACCTGAGCCCAAACAACTTTTGAAATCACAAAAGCCTTCTCTATTTCTATCATCACTCTGGGTAGCCTGAGCTACTTAAGCTACTACAGAGTCAAGTTAATGGAGAACAGTTGTGGAAACATTTCAACTTAATCTTCAAAAGGCCCAGAGGAGGAGGGAACCAACTAAAAGTCACTGGCAAAGACTTCGGCAATCTGGATGTGGGGGAAGGAAGAGAAGGAGGAACCTGGTGGAATGAAGGAAGGACACTGGACTTGTAGTTAAAAGTCCTGGATTTTAGTCCTTGACCTTCTACTAACTAGCTGGGTGACCTTAGCTAAATCACCTCACTTCCCTGAACCTCAGTTTCTTCACATGTAAAATAGGAAGGGTGTCTCTGGCTTTAATCCACTTCACAGAGTTATTGCAAATATCCAATGGAATCAGATGCACAAGTACTTTGTAAACTATTAAGTTCCATAGTAATGTATACAGTTATTAGAGGACTTTTCAATTTAGGCCATTAAAGGATATTTCTTCCTCAAAATTTGGATAGGAGAAAACTAGAAAGGAACATTGGGTTTCATCTTGTTTAACCCCCCTCATTTTATAGATTCCCCTAAATCCTTACAAATCCTCACTTGACCCTGTCATCTCTTCAAGCTATTCTCCTATATCTTCTTGACCTCTTTCAATGCCAAGCTCTTAGAAAGAATTATCTGTGGTACTCTTTGCCTCCCTTGTATCATCTCCCACTCACTCCTTAATTTCTAGTAATCTGACTTCATACTCTAATATTTAATTAAAACTGTTCTATCCAAGGTGACCAAGGCTCTCTTAACTTCTAAATTCAGTGAACTTTTCTCAGTTCTTATTCTTCTTGAACTCTGTAGTTTTTGAGACTGTTGATCATCTCTTCCTGGGCACTTTCTCCTCTTATAACTTCTGTGAAACTTGTCTCTCTTGGCTTTTCTTCCTGCCTGTCTATCCATTTCTAATTCTTCTCTTACCACTCTCTAAGAGGTGACAGTTAAGGCTCTGTCCCTATCACTTTTATTTCTCTAAACTCTCTCATTTAATAAGCTCATTGAATCAGTTCAGTTCAGTTCCCATCAGTTCAGTTATCTCTTTGAAGATGACTCCCAGATCTACATAGCTAGTCATAATCTCTCTTCTAAACTTCAGTTCCATGTTACCAGTTCCCTACAGGAATATCTTCTCTTTGATGCTCAGTAGGCCTCTCAAATTCAATGTTATAGAAATGGAAACTATATTTCTCCCAAAACAGTCTTCTCCAAATTTTGCTATTGCCTATTGCTGATACCACCATCCTTCCAGTCACCTCTGTTTGCCAGCTTGGAGTCATCCTGGATGATTCAATTTCTCATAACTTTTATTTCTCTCTTATCCATCCCCTTCCCTCCACTCACATAGCCTCTACTGTAGTTCAAGTCTTTATCACCTTTTAGTGGGACTATTGTGATAGCTTCCTAATTGGTCTCCCTGCCTCAAATCTCTTTCCTTTCTAATTCATTCTCCATATAGCTGTCCTATTAATATTCTTAAAATGCATATCTGGCTATGACATACATATTCAAAAGACTTCAGTGGATCCTTATGTCCTCTAAGATAAAATAAAAACTCTGAAGCTTGACATTTAAAGACCTTTGTAGTCTGGCTCCCATTCACTTTTCATGTCTTATTTCATCATGCAATAAGAACTGGCCAGTGGCCTATATGAGCATGCACACAGTGCTACTTATGCAACCCCCATATTGAAGGGTCTGAGGAGTCTGTTTCCAGGAAGGATGCAGTGACTTGTAACAGAAATGCTTTGGAGAGAATTTGAAGCATACATAGATATTCTTTAATTGGTGCCAGTCTGCTAACCATGTGTTGAACAGCTTCTTTGAATGGCTACAAGTACAGAACTGAAATTGGGAATGTCTTTGAAAAGTTGTTAGTTGGACCTATCTCTCTTGCTTTTTGATTTCTTCTATTCAGCTTACTTCTTCATTCTAGATGGCAATGAGTGAGAAACAACACTATTAGGGGAAAAAGACTCAGGGATTCTCTCCATCCAAGAAGATGTTCCCATGAATAAGGGCATTGATTCTTTAAACCTTGTTTTTCTTTCATTTTAGATGAAAGAGATTGGAGGCTATGACCCTGTGTTTCAAAAGATTAGGAGAAGCAATATAAGAAGCAAAACATAAAATGAACTCACACAAATCATCAGCATTTCTATATATCACCAACAAAATCCAGCAGGAAGAGATAGAAAGAGAAATCCAATTTAAAATAACTTCAGACAGTTTAAAATATTTGGGAGTCTATCTACAACACATGCAGAAATTATACAAATGCAATTACAAAACACTTTTCACACAAATAAGGACAGAACTAATTGGATTGGAGCAATATTAATTGTTCATAGGTAGGCTGAGCCAATAAAAAAATAACAATTTTACCCAAGTTAATTTACTTATTCAGTGTCATATCAAATACAAAAAAATATATAGAGCTAGATAAATTACAACACAATCTGGAAGAACAAAAGATCAAGAATATACAGGGAGTCAATGGGGGAAAAATGAAGAAAGATAGCCTATCTGTACCAGATCTTGAACTATTCCACAAAGTAGTAATCACCAAAATGATATGTTACTGGATAATAAATAGAGTGGTTGATCAGTGGAATAGAATGGGCACATAATGTAGAGAAATACATGACCACAGAAACCTACTGTTTGATAAATCCACATATTCAAGCTATTGGAGTAAGAACTGACTATTTGATAAGAACTGCTGAAAAAATTGGAAAGCAGTCTGGCAGAAACTAAGCATAAACTAACATGTCACATTTCATATGAAGATAAGCTCAAAATGGATACATGATTTAGACATAAAGGATCATATCATAAGCAAATTAGGGGACCATGGAAAAATTACTTGTAAAATTTATGGATAAGGGAAGAGTTCATCACTCAGAGATACAGAGGATGATGAGAAGTAAAGTGGATAATTTTGATTATATGAAATAAAAAAAAAGTTTTGCACAAACAACACCAATGCAGCCAAAATTAGAAGGAAAGCAGGAAACTGAAGGAAAGAAAAACTTACAACAAGTTTTTCTGGTAAAGGTCTCATTTCTCAAATATATAGGGAACTGAGTGAATTTATAAAAAAAAAAAGATCCATTCCTCAATTGATATATCAAAAAGATATGAACAGGTAGTTTTTAGGAGAAGAAATCAAAGTTATCATATTAATATGCAAATATTAATATTAATATTTAATTCAATTCAATTTAATATTTAAAAATATGCAAAAGAGAAACATGCAAATTAAAACAACTCTAAGGTACCACCTCACACCATTAATATTGAATGAACTGATAGAAAAGGAAAATGACAAATTCTGGGAGGGAGTGCAGAAAAAATAGATACATTAATGCCTTCTTGGTGGAGTTGGGAGCTAATTCAACTATTTTGGAGAACGATTTGGAATTATATCCCAAAGGCTATAAAACTGTGCATGCCTTTGGGTATCAAACTCAAAAGAAACAGGGACCACTAAACCATACATAAGAATCATTGGCAGTTCATACTGATTTAAAACAAACCACATATTAACATTACGTTCTATTGTATTTGTACCTATTTTGTTATATAGTTCCTAATTACATTTTATCTGTTTCAGGCAATATTTGATGCTTCTACTCTACACCAATGAAATCGCAGAGCTAATCTTAAAGCAAAAGCATTCTTACTATTTTGTACTTCTAAGCATTTAATAAATGTTGTTAGATTTCTTTTTAATTATAGTTGAATTGTAGGGAAAGAAACTGAGGAGGGGGCATGACTACTGGTGTGACCATGGACAAGTTTGTGTCAAAGGTGTCATTCAGGTCCAAGTCTCCTGATTCCCAGGGCTTCTTGCTTTGCCAATCATGTTGCGCTTTTAGATCTTTTCCTATGGGGCAATTTTCTCAAAGCACTGAGGATGTGCTTTGGCCACACAGATTGGAGCCTCTTCATAAGGAACATCTGGCCCTCAGCAAAATTGTGAAGTCAGCTATTTGTCCTTCACTGCTCCTTCCCAAAGCCTGCTTTTTTCTGTACGCTCTTCCCTCTTTCAATTCTTTGTCCCCAAAAGTCTTCTTGTCTTCTTTCTGACCCTTCTTTCCTATGGCGAAAGTCAGTAATTGACAAATGATAAGTTTATTCAGTAATTAATAAGTTTATTCACACTAAGCTATTAATGACTTTACATATTTTCCCTGCCCGGGGGATATTTATCGTGAAATGAGATATAGGAGGGAGCCATCAGTAGCTCAAAGTGATGACTCTATAATTATTACATTTCAGGCATTATGGCACCAAGTCTCTAAAGTGGGGGTGGGGTGGGTGGTATTCCTGATGCTTTTCTGATCATTTCACCTAGGCAGTCATGCTTGTACACTCATAAATCTGCTACTTAGGATTCTTTCTTGGTTGTTGTGAAAATCAAATGAGTTAACATATGTAAAGTGCTTTGCAGATTTTAAAGCACTATATAAATCCAGGCTATTATTACTTATGTAACACCTATAATGCCACTGTTAGCATGTAGGGATTCCCCAAAAGGTGCCCCAGGTTCAAAATAACTCTGGGTTGGCATCTACTCAAACCATAGCCCTGCTGATGTGTTTACTTTTATAAGTCAAGTCAGCCAGAGAATATGCATAGTTCAAAGCAAAGACATAATAATGAAGTAGCATAGTAAGAAAGGCAACTATTACATCTCCCCACCATGGGAAGAATTTGGACACATTCTGTCACAAATAGACTCTCAGTGATAGAATAACCACACTCACAGGACACACATCTAGGAAATCTGTGACTAGGTATATGTGCAGAAGGGCACACCATATAGGAAACAGCTCCATAGAGGCAACTCACACCTCCAACCCTATAGGGCCATCAACGCCTTTGGTAATTTCACTGTGCTGCTCTCCTGGGGCCTGCTCACTGCTAGTTTCATATGACATATAATCTTCACCAGTCTTTGGGGTAAGCACTACTTCATCAGAGTAATGTGGTCATAGAAGCTTCTCTCTACTTTCAATTCTGGCTTTCAGCTGGAGTTTTCACTTAAGGTGTTACCTTTTTTTTCCCCCATAAGAGGGAAAGTGAGTTCTGTCATCTCTTACTTAGATTAGAGTCCCAAATTTAAGTGAAGACTCTTTTAGTCAATCCTTCCCACTCAGTGTCAGATTAGGGGAAAGTTTTTAGCTGTTCTCTCTCTGTAAGGAGAGGAATCTGTTGGTTCTCAAGGTCTTAAATGTATGTGGCTTTTTGCTCCATAAACAGAGTTTTGCACCCAGGGGCCAAGCTCTTGTGGAGCACAGAATAGCTAGAAGACTAAGTAGAAACCCATAGGAATTCAATTTTTCTTGAACCTCCTTCCTCCTGCTCACTAGGAAAAGTGTCTATACCTCAGACTTGTATTTAACTTAGAGTTAGGAGGTCACTTTTAACTTCCATTCATTCCTGATTGGTCATCCCCTTCAACATAATATTTAAGGAGTTGCCTTTCAACAAACAAAGGGTGTTGGAGGCCCTGAAGTTTTTCTTATCTGTATTTCCATGATCCCTTGACCTCTCATGCAAATAAAAGCCAAGTACAACAACAACAACAACATCAAAAAACAGAAGGAGCCTGGGGGGAGCGCAGCCCTCCAATTTGTCTTCTGTTCTGAATTCCTGCCTTTATTAGTTATATACAATTGACAACATGCATCTTACACTTTGGACCTGAATTACTAGTTAGAACTGTCTTTCATCTGACTGATCCAGACTTAGAGGAAGAAAACAAGTTTAATTTATATATTATCTATATAACCAATGGCAAACAATTTCTCTCTTTTTGCCTCAGTTTCTATCTTTACAAAATTATGGAATCAGACTCTAAGATCTTTAAGGTGCCATTCAATTCTAAATCCTATGATCCTAAAAAAAGGCCAGCTCTTGCCTAGTGGAGTCAGGGTCTTTGGCCAGGACCCCAGAATCCTCAGAGCTGGGTATGGACTGGAACCTTTAACCTACACCCCTAGAGAGGAGGAAAGTGGGGGAAGGAGATGGATATCTTGTCAAAGATACACACACTTTCTATTCAACCCCTCTTTCATCCCAAGCTTGGCTATATATCAATGCTTCCCATTTGGGAATCATTTGCCCACACATCAAAGGGCCCAGTTTCCTCAACCATTGTCTCCCAAGTTTATGCATTTATTCCTGCTGATGTCACAGAAACCCTGGCCAGCTCTAATATATTAACAGGAAGAAAGCCTCAAGCAGGATTTGACATACAGCCCCTCTAACCCCACCCCCAAACCTATCCCCAGTCAGGGAATGTAAATAAATAGAAGATTAAATATTCAGGAGCACAAGAGGAAAGCCGTTTGTTTATTACCAGTGGCCTGTTCTCTAGGCAAGGGACACACTCCCTCAGATCCATCATTTCCAGTGGCAGTTTCTTGCTTACCTAAGAAGTGTCTGGCAAACTACATCCAGATCCATGTGGAGAAGAGGATCAAGGAAAAGAAACAAGGCCCTAGGACTCACCCTTATATTTTCCTGAGCACTGCAATCAATCACTAAAATATTGGCCAATTTTTGCCTTTAGGGAAGGGGGAAGAACACAAGAATCAGAGACTTGGGTTCAAATTCCAGCTATTGCCACTAACTTAGCTTGTAATCTGACCATGGGTAAGTCATTGCCCCTTTCCAGACCTTTTATTTTCTCTATGCACTGGCTCTGAATTCCTCTGGGGGACTTAGGTTCAAATTCTGCCTTTGATGCTTAGTGACTCTGTGATCCAGGGAAAATTAAATATTCTTTTTGGTTTCATCATTTCTAAAATGAGAGATTGTGAGAGAGCATAGCTTGTTAGATAGAGAGTTAATCTCAAAGCCAAGAAGATCTGGGTTCAAGTCCTACTCCTGGCATATATTGGCCCTGTGACCCTGGGTAAGTCATTTAATATCTCAGAGCTCTAGGTAACTGTCTAAGACTAAGTTACAGTGAAGATAATGATCTCCATTACAAGAAGGAGTCCTTCACAACAGAGTTCCCAATATCAATGAATTTCTAGGTCCTGTTTCTATTGTTTATCTCCCCTTCTGCTGCCCCCAAATTTAGAGTGGATAATCACTTGCTTTCCTTTCAGTTCTAGACTTACCAGGATCATAGAAATGAACATTAAGGTTCCATATATCCTGCTCTGACATTCTAAGTTTTCTGGGTTTTGAAAGTCCAGCTCATGTCATATAATCATAGAACTTAAAGAGATATAGAAAACCATTTAGTTCAACCCCTGTTTTACAGATGAGGAAACTGAGGCCCAGGAAAGTTCATGACAGTAAGCCAGAGTTACTGCTAATAGTATCAGAGAAAAGATTTGAGTCCAGGGTTTCTGAATCTAGAACCATTTCTTTTCTCACTATACCTCCCAACTTTTTGGCTATACTGTACAGTTATTGTTAAGGTTGAATCTGATCAGCATAGTGTGTCTGAAACAGCAATAGATTTGAAGTTAGAGGTCCTTAGTACAAATCTGTACCCTGCTTATATGTGACCTTGTTCAGTTGTGCTGACTTTTCATGACTTCATTTGTGGTTATCTCGGTAAAGATACTGTAGTGGTTTGCCATTTCCTTTTCCAGTTTATTTTGAGAGATGAGGAACTGAGGCAAATGGGATTACGTGACTTGCCCGGGGTCACATATCCAGTAAATGTCTGAGTCCAGATTTTAACTTAGCAAATCTTATTCTCATCGGATTTGGCTTAAGGAGGGAATAATATACACACTCAATTAGGTATGTAAATCTATCTTACCCTACAGGAAAATAGGGGAGAAGGGAACAAGAGAGCAGGGGGATTATAGAGGAGAGGGCAGTTTGGGGGAGGGGGTAATCAGAAACAAACACTTCTGAGGAGGGACAGGGTCAAAAGAGAGAATAGAATAAATGGGAGTCGGGATAGGATGAAGGGAAATGTACTTAGTTTTTCACAACACAACTTCTATGGAAGTGTTTTGCACGACTACACATGTATAACCTGTATCGAGTTGCTTGCTTTTTCAAGAGGTTGGGTGAGGAGGGAGGAAGGGAGAAAATTTAGAACCCAAAGTTTTAAAAACACATGTTAAAAAAATTGTTTTCACATGCAACTGGGAATAAACACAGGAAATGGGGTATAGAAATCTATCCTGCCCTACAGGAAAATAGAAGGGGAAAGGGATAAGAGAAGGGGGGGAATAGATAGAAGGGAGGGCAGATTAGGGGAAGAGGTATACAGAATGCATGCCATCTTGGGGTGAGGGGTGGGATGAGATGGGAAGAAGTTTTGGAATTCAAAATCATATGGAAGTGAATGTTGAAAACTAAAAAATAAATAAATTAAAAAAACTCCATTGGAAGCCCTTCAGTGATGGGAAACTCACTAACTCATGAGGGGAAACTATCCCACTTTCAGACTACTTAATTGTTAGAAATGTTTTTCTCCTATCAAGCTGAAATCTACCTTTTAATCATCTCCCATCACTCTTTATTCTGCCCTCTTGGAATCAAATGGGATTAAATGAGATAATATTTGTAAAAGTGCTTAACACAGAGCTTGGAACATAATAAACACTTAATAGATATTTTATTTCCTCCACGCTTTTAGGCCATTTAGGACAAATATAATCAGCCTTTCACAAGACAGCTCTTAACACACTTAAAGATAACTTTCATGCCCTCACCTCAATCCACCCAATAAACCTTCTTTTCTGCAAGGTAAACATCCCCAAATCCTCCAGCTAATCTTTAATTGGCATCATCTCTACCATCATAGCAGATGTCCTCTCCTAAACATAGTTCAGTTTGCCTATCAATCAAGTAGAATCTGTTAATTCCTAACAGTGTACTAGGTTAGGTTCTAAGGCTAGAAAACCAGAAGCAAAATAGTCCCTGTACTTGAGAAGCTTTTTGTTACAAAAGGAAAGACAAGTACATGCATTGCTGCTGTTCAGTTATTTCAATCAGACCCATTTGGGGTTTTCTTGGCAAAGATACTAAAGTGGTTTGCCATTTCCTTTTCCAGCTCATTTTACAGATGAGGACAAAGAGGCAAACAGGGTTAAGTGACTTGTCCAGGGTCACACAGCTAGTAAGCATCTGAGGCCAGATTTTAATTCAGAAAGATGAGTGTTTCTGACTTTAGGTCTGTCCCTCTACTCTCTGTATCACCTAGAAGCATAGGCATATGCAAAAGGGGAAGAGAACAAGCATTTATATAACACATGCTATGTGACTGGCACTGTGCTAAGTGTTTTACAAGTATTACCTCATTTGATCCTCAAATGACCCTGAGAAGTGACACTGTCATTATCCCTATTTTACAGCTGAGAAAACTGAGGCAAAATTTGAAATGGCTTTCCTGTTTCCAGGTTTACTGCACCACCTCCCTTGCCCTTTCCCCCAACATACACCCACTCTGAAGCCCACACTGAACAAATATAAGACATTTTCAACTGCGGAAATGAAGAAAAGCCTCATAAAGACAATTGTGCTTGAACTGAATCTTAAAGGAAACCAGAAATCCCAAGAGGCAGAGATGAGAAGGGAATACTTTCCAGGCATGGGGAACAGCTGTGCCATCCATGGAAATGGGAAATGAGAATTGGAGTGTCGTGTGTCTAGAAAGGAGGCCAGTTTGGCTCAATTAATGTCAGTTTCTTTCCTAAAATATAATGCCATGAACCAAAAACAATGCTTCAGATGTGATCTGACCAAGACAAAGTATAGCAAAACTCTCATGAATGAATGAATGCTTGAATGAATGAGTGCAAAAAAGGATTTATTAAGTACTTGATATGTGCCAAACACTGTGCTAAGCCCTAGGGATATAATAAAGCAGAAAGCAAGAGAGTCCCTGCCCTCAAGGAACTTATATTCTAATAGGAGAAGGTAATACATACAGGAGAGTGGTGACCAGGGAGGAAGGTTTTCTCCTGGGAAGTAACAGGGATGGTACCTGGAGTTATTGAGCAATTATTTGGCACCTCTTTTCCAAGAGTGGCTGTCTGATTTGCTTATTGTTTTCAAAACAAGAGCTAAGGGGAAAGAGCATATCATGAAGACGACTGGGGAGCTCACCAATCATTTCCCTCATTCTGGACATTAGCCTTCTGATAATGCAGCCCAAGATAACAGTAACTTTTTTTCAGCTGCGTGTGAATGCATTTTGAAAGATATGAAATGCTATGTAAGTATCAGATATTTATAACAACAATAATAATCCTATGAACATTTCTAAATTTTGTTTGAATTTTTCAACTAATTTTTTCAAGTGAAATTTCACCTTCCTTCCCTCTCATGCATCCCACTACATTGGAAAAGAAAGAAAAACAACAAAATAAGTATAAACAAGCAAAACAAATTTTCGTGTTGTCTACGTCCCCCCCCCCAAAAGGGGACCTGTATTCTGAGTCCATCACCTGTCTATCAGAAAATTAGTAGTATGTTTCATCATGGTTCCTCTTGAATAATGATTGATCATTGTGCTGATCAATGTTCCTAACTCTTTTAATATTTTGGATTTTATAATATTTTTATTATTGTATAAATTATTCTCCTGGTTTCCCTCACTTCATTCTGCATGATATCACACAGGTCTTCCCATACTACTCTGTAATCATCCCCTTTATCATTTCTTACAGCACAATAGTATTCTGTCACATTTATGTATCACCCTTTCCCCAGTTGATAGATACCCCCTCAGTTTTTAATTCTTTGCCACCACAAAAGGAGCTACTAAAAATATGTATATTTTTCCTTTTTTTTGGCTTTTTGGTGAGGCAATCAGGGTTAAGTGACTTGCTCAGAGTCACATAGCTAGTAAGTGTTACGTGTCTGGGGTCAGATTTGAACTCAGGTCCTCCTGATTCCAAGACTGGAGCTCTATCAACTGTGCCATCTAGCTGCCCCCACTTTTCCCTTTTTCTTTTTCTTTTTTTTTTAAATTAATTTATTTTGATTTATCAACAATCATTTCCATATGCTTTTGAGTTTAAATTTTTTCTTCCCCTTCCTCCCCACCACCCTCCCAAAGACAGCACACAATCTGATATATGCTATACATATACATTCCTATTGAACATATTTTCACATTAGTGATGTTGTAAGTAAGAATTAGAACCAACAGGAGGAACCACCAGAAAGAGGAAACAAAACTCAACAGAAGAGAAAAAATAGCAAATAGTGTGCTTCAATCTGCATTCAAACTCCATAGTTCTTTCTTTGGATGTAGATAGCGTTTTCCATCATGAGACCTTTGGAGATGTCTTAGATCTTCATATTGCTGGGAAGGGTTAAGTTTATCAATATTAGTCATCACACAATGTGACTGTTATTGTGTACAATGTTCTCCTGGTTCTGTTCACTTCACTCAGCGTCAGACCTTACAAGTCTTTCCAGGTTTCTCTGAAGCTAGCCTGTTCATCATTTCTTATAGCACAATAGTATTCCATTACATTCATAAACCACAACTTGTTCAGCCATTCCCCAATTGATGGGCATCCTCTCAATTTCCAATTCTTTGCCACCACAAAAAGAGCTACTATAAATATTTTTGTACATGTGGGTCCTTTTCCCATTTGTATGATCTCTTTGGAATCTAGCCCTAGAAGTGCTATTGCTAGGTCAAAGGGTATGCAAATTTTTATAGCCCTTTGGGCATAGTTCCAAATTGCTCTCCAAAATGGTTGGATCATTTCACAACTCCACCAACAATGCATTAGTGTTCCAATTTTCCCACATCTTCTTCAACATTTATCATTTTCTTGTTTTGTCATCTTGGCCAATCTGATGGGTGTGATGTGGTACCTCAGAGTTGTTTTGATTTGCATTTCTCTAATCAATAGTGATTTAAAGCATTTTTTTCATATGACTACAGATGGCTTTAATTTCTTCATCTGAGAACTGCCTGTTCATATCCTTTGACCATTTATCAATTGTATTCTTATAAATTTGACTTAATTCTCTATGTATTTTAGAAATAAGGCCCTTATCAGAGAGACTGGTTGTAAAAATTCTTTCCCAATTTTCTACTTTCCTTCTAATTTTAATTGCATTGGCTTTGTTTGTGCAAAAACTTTTCAATTTAATGTAATCAAAGTTATCCATTTTGCTTTTTGTAATGTTCTCTATCTCCTATTCAGTCATGAATTCTTCTGTTCTCCATAAATCTGAAAGGTAAACTATTCCTTGCTCTCCCAGTTTGCTTACAACATCAGCCTTTACATCTAAATCATGAACCCATTTTGACTTTATTTTGGTATATGGTGTGAGATTTTGATCTATGCCTAGTTTCTGTCATACTCTTTTCCAGTTTTCCCAGCAGTTTTTGTCAAAGAGTGGGTTCTTTTCCCAGAAGCTGAGGTCTTTGGGTTTATCAAATAATAGGTTACTATAGTCATTGACTACTACGTCTTGCATACTTAATCTATTCCACTGATCCACCCCTCTATTTCTTAGCTAGTACCAAGCAGTTTGGATGATTGCTGCTTTATAATACAATTTAAGATCTGGAATGACTAGGCCACCTTCCCCTCCTTTTTTCTTTAAATCTCTTTGGAGTATGTATAGACTTAGTAGTAGTATTTCTGGGTCAAAGAATATGTACAGTTTAATAGATTTGCAGGCATAATTTTAAGTTGATTTTCAGAATGGCTAGGCTAGTTTTAGAGCTCCTCCAGCAATACATTAATATACTTGTTTTTGCCACAGTCCCTCTAGCATTTGTCATTTTCCTTTTTTTGGTCAATTTCATCAGTCTAATTGGAGTGAGATATAACTTAAGTTGTTTTGATTTATATTTATCTAATTATTAATAATTTAGAACATTTTCATATGGTTATTGATAATTTAGATTTTTTCTAAAAAAAAGTCTTTATATCTTTTCATATATCAATTGGGAAATGGCTCTTAGTTTTACAAACTTTATCATTTCCTTATAAATATTAGAAAAGAGACCTTTATCAGAGAAATTTGCTGCACATATATTTTCCTATTTGCCTGTTTCTCTTCTAGCTTTAGTTGCATTCATTTTGTTTGTGCAAGAATGTTTTTATAATGCAATCAAAATTGTCCACTTTACCTCCTGTGATCCTCTTTATCTAGTTTGCATATGAATTTTTCCCTTTTCACACATCTGGCCAGTAATTTCTTCCTAGCTCCTCTAATTTGTTTATGATGTTGCCCTAATTTATGTCAACTATGTATCCATTTGGAGTTTATATTGCTATATTATGCAAATGCTGGTCTATACTTAGTTTCTGTCACACTGCTTTCTAGTTTTCCCAATAGCTTTTGTTTAATAGAGTTCTTGATCCAGTAACTCAGGTCTTTGGGCTTATCAAACACTAGCCTACTGTGCTCATTGACTTTTGTATGTTGTTTACATAATCTGTTCCACTCATCAACCTCTCTATTTCTTAACTGGTACCAAATTGTTTTGATAATTATTTCTTTGTAATTGTTTGAGATATGATAGTGATAGGTTCCCTTCCTTTTCCACTTAAAAAAAAAAAGACTAATTTCCCTTGAGATTCTTGAACTTTTGTGTTCTTCTAGAACAATGTAGTTACTATTTTTTCTGATTCTTTAAATGTTTGATAGAATTTGCTGATAAATCTCTCTGGTACTCGATTTTTGGGGGGGGCGGAGTTCATTGATGCCTTCTTCAACTTCTTTTTCTGAGATTGGATAACTATGAGCCCTGTATTTTTCATTTATAAACATTGTTTATGAGTCCTTAATATAATCAGAATGCTTGTAGGATTAACCTAGAAACTTTTTCCAAAGGAGCTAAAAGGATGTTAAAGGTATCTGTTCAATCTGTCTTCCTAAGCGCCAGTACATATGTGTCTTGATGGTTGGCATAAGGAGAGGGTGATGGACCAGTCTTTTTAGAGAAAGGATAAATGTGAAAGTAACCTGCTGGAATGTATCAGAGACCTGTGCTATGCTGAAGACTTCTGGGATCTTAGGGAGAAAAGCAGGTGGAAATATCAAACTAACTTCATCAATAACCATGTATTCAGTTCTACAGAAGTCTCTGATTATTATTGAATATTATCAACACATTCAGAAATGTTGATTTTATTTTCTGACAAATTGGTTTTTACAATGACTGAATTTTTCTCCAGAGACTTTGACTGAGAAGGATCAAGAACCCTAAACCTGAAGAAATTAGTTTCCTGAACCCTACATTGAACCTAGATGCCAATTTTTTTCTGACCCTCAAACCACACCAAAGATGCACTCTTTTCACACATACATATATACATACACAGGCACAATGAACCTTTAATGAACCTATTCACATTAGACTGACTCTTTTACATTTTATTTTCTATAATCCAAATGCACAAGCATTTATTTATGTGCCTATTCTGAGACAATATGCTTAGAGAAACAGAGAAATTCTAGACCACAACCAAACTAGAGCACAGGAGGATTCTCTGCTGAACTGCTATTTCTTCTGGTTCAAGGACCCTGTTCAAGTTATACCAGAGAAGTCCCCTGATATAAAGTAATACATCTAGTGAATTTACAGTAATGAACTCTGGGATTACAGCTCAACTCCTGACCTGTAAATGGAATATGACAGAAAAAAGTCTGCAGACTAAGATGTGGTAAAGCTCATAAATGGACTTCTCTTCAGGGAAGAAGTGGCAGGGAGAAGATAGCTTTCAGGGAATGGAGTTAACAAAGAACCATTTACTGTCCAGATAGAGCTGAAATGTTATCTATCATCAGAGGCTCTCAAGGTTTGGCCAAACCAGGACAGCATTATGCAGATTAAATGGGAAAATGGAATTAAGAAATGTAACAGACAGGGATGTCACCACTATGTTTTACTTAGGTGTGTCCCTTTAATGGAGTTGGCACATTAGAGCTAGATGAGACGGGGGCTTGAGTCAGGCAGGGTCTCTTGTGGTCACATCTCAATTGAATTTGCTGTTAAGGCCATCCTTCATGCTATCGGGGCCAAGACAGTGATGCCTGGAAATGAAGGAGATGGTCACATTTTGCGTAAATGTCTTGCTTTCTAAAGAAGAATATGGAAACTCACAGATTGTATATACCACAGGATCAGATGACATGGTTACATTCCTGGTGGATCCCAGGCCACACAGCTCTGGCTACCATAGGGATGACAGGAGAATAGATGATCCAGAATAATATCCTATCAAGTCCTGAATGAATATTCCTCTCTGGTTGAGGAGAGATTGTGGTATGCTTTGTCATACTTGGAGCCCATGATCCCTGACCTCTTATCTATACTCTAGACTTTGAAAGATAGCAAGAAGGGATAAAATGCTTTATTCATTCTATTCACTGCAACACCATAAACTAATTCTCCAAGATTCCTTTTCCTATTTCCCACTGAAATAAAAAAGCCCCTAGGACTCATCTTTGCCAATGCACCTTCAGGTAATCACACATTGTTTCTCAGCTGGTCTCATGAATACTTCTAAGGACAGCCCTCGCAGTGGGACAACCATATGATTAGTAACATGGACTCAGAGTTATATCGTCCCACCTCCATTCACAATGTAAACATTGAGAGCACGTAAAAGTCACCTCTACCACACCCCTGCATCACAATGGACACATATTTAGAGAAGTCACCCCCCTTTCCTGAAATATAGGCATCCTTAAGCATCAGATAGATAATATCCCCCTCCCTGGAAGGAAATAAGAACATAACTGGAATATGAGAAGGCTGCTGGATTGCTTCTTGTGGGGATCCAGAAAGATGAGGGTGCTTTGTTTTGGCAGGTTTTGTAGCAACCACTGAGACTTAGTTTGGGCTTGTCTAACAGATGGTTTGGCAAACAGATAAGGGGGAGAGGGATGGAGACAAAGAGACAGAGAAGAGGACAGAGAGACAGAGGTAGAGAGAAATAGTAACAGCAACACAGACAGAGAAAGGTATTAAGAGAGAGAGACAGACAGACAGACAGAGACAGAGACAGAGAGAAACAGAGACACAGAGACAGAGAGAGACATAGACACAGAGACACAGAGAGACAGACACACAGAGAGACACAGAGAAGGAGACAGAGATAGACAGAGACAGATGGAGAAAGAGACCGAGAGACAGGGACAGAAAAAGAGAGTAATTAAATTGACAGGATAGCTAGGTCATTCTTTCTTGTCCCTTATAGACAAAAGTCCCAAATAAACTTTTTTGAATCACCATTTAACTGAGGGCTTGCTCCTACAACTAGAAAAGTCTCTCTTCATAATCTTTTGGAAATCCAGTCCCACAACTAAATTCTAAGTCAAATTGTAAGTATTTGGTAGGAATGCACAGAATCTGGCTCTGACCTTTCATAACCCAAGGAACTGGCAGGAACAGAAAATAGGGTGTCATCACCAGGAACCAGGATGGAGCTGAGTATATATTGTATTTAGTGAGGTGATTTAAAAATTAACCCATGTAAAGGAAACACCTGTGTTTATTATGGGACCAGAGAATCAGGAAAGAGAGGGAAGTCCATAGTCAGCTCTTGATTCTCAGGAATGTCTGGTGGGTAGAATGGGCAGCCACTTGCTTGATATTATCTGAGAAGAACCAAAAAGTCTCTCTGCTCCAAAAATATTCCTTGAAATTATGAATAACTGTTTAATCACTATTCATTTATAAGTTGATTGGTTATATCAGAACATATTTTCCTATAGCAACTGTTATAAATGATGGTTTCTCTTTTAGATTCCCAGGCTAGCTCACAAAACTCTGTCAAATTCATATATCAGATAAAATGCTGCACATTTGCAATGAAAAACTGAAGACAATGAACATTTTCTGCTAATTAGTAATTAAAACAGAATATAGTTAAATTCAATAGGAAATTCTTAAAAACGTGTCATGGAAAAGAAATGGGGATTGGACTTGTGATTCCAATGACTTAAGGAATCTTCAGGTGAAGAAATTCCTCTACCACTGCATGTCAGTACTTCCTATGCAATTTCAAGTCTCTGAGAGCTGTCTAGGTGACTGAGAGGGTAAGTGACTTACCCAGAGTCATGTAGACAGTATCTGTTGGAAAAAGGATTTGAACCTGGTCTGTCTGGTTTGATGTCAGTTTTCTATGCTCTTGGAAGGCTGCCTCTCATTTGAGGAAGAAGCAGATTTAATTAGAAGAACATGAATGTATAGATGAAAATATGTTTGTGGAGGTGCTGGGATATTTCCAAAGGCTTTAGTTTCTTTCTAGTACTTAGATCCAAAAGGACTATCTCCCTTAATACAGGTTAAAAGGGCAGGTATGGCTAGCATGCCTTAGTTCTCCACTAAAATATACATTGCATAGGCAGCTCCCTCCCCAGTCACTGGATTTCTTGAACACTAACATTAATTCTTCCTGTTCCTTTCCTCCTTTTGCTCCCTCCTCTACCTCAATAGCACTGTTCTTACTGGAATGAGCTATTAGTTATTGCGGTAATTTTTTATTTCACAAATGGATGTGAAGGAAGGAGGGAGGGAGATTTTCCTAAGGCAATTGGGTAAGAATTGAGCTAAAAAAGGGAAAAAGAAAGGGTGTTAAAGAAGATGTATACATATGAGACTGAGATTGCCTGAGGTAGAATTATTTGAGCTACTAATGGTAAAAGACAGAGACAAAGAAAAGAACATATCCAGGATGATTCAAAGAAGAAAGGGGATGCTAAAGGAATGTGTTCATTTAGTATTTGTTAAGTATTTACAGGTATCTGGGTGACATAGCAGAGGGCTGGCCTTGAAGTCTAAAAGACCTAATTTCAAATTAGGTATCAGATGCTTATTAGTTGTTTGACATTGAGGAAGTTATTTAATCTCCCTCAGCCTCAATATCCTCATCTGTAAAATGAAGATAACAATTTTACCTGCCTCAAGGCATTATTGTGAGATACTATGATGAAAACACTGTGTACACCTTAGTGTGTTCCATAAATGTTAGCCACTACTATTATTGATTATGCATGAATTGTTGTGCTGGGTGCTAGAAAACAGATAAGATTTGTGTAAGGGGTCCCAGCCTCATGGAGGGTCTAAGACTGGCATAATATATGCTGATCACTATAAAATGGAAATTTTTCACTTCAGTCATGGAATTTCAGATTTGGAGCTGGAAGAGATGCTTAGTTAGGTCATTTAGTTAGAGGTCATTTTGACATTTAGCATTTGAAGAAACTAAGGCCCCAGAGAAGCTAAGTGATCTATACAATACCACACAGGTAGTAAGTGACACAGATGGGATTTGATCCCAGGTGTTGGGATTCCAGATCCAGTGTTTTTTTCTACTATGCTACAATTTGTTGTATTGAAAAAAAATGGTACATGAAGCTCAAGCGGAAAGTCAATACTGATTCTCTGGGTCATTAGGGAAGATTTGAGCCTATGTATTTATAGTGAGATAGCTTTTGAGTTGGATTTTAAGTAAGGTGTGTAATAATTCAATAGGCAAAAAAGGAAAGAGGAATTTTCCATAATGGCCCAGAGGTGGCAATGTCATCCCCAAACAGTTTGGTTGCTGTTCAGCCTCACCTCAGAGCACTTTTGCATTCACAGGCACATCCATAAGTTGGATCTTCTTAACTTGGAATGTACCTCAATAAAAATACATTTGCCACAAAAACTAGATTTATTATAATTAGATATGCTTTCAAATATTCAGAAGGCACTTTGGGATATATGATATAGTAGAAAAAGTGCTGGATTTAGATCCTGTGTGACCCTGGGAAGGTGACTTAACCTCTGTTTGCTTAATTTTCTCATCTGTAAAATAGGGATAACAATAGCACTTATGTCCCAGGGTTGTGAGAATCAAATAAGATAACAATTGCCAATCACTTTGCACAGTACCTGGCACATAGCAAATACTATATAAATATTAACTATTGTTGTTGTTGTTCTTAGGGTTAGAGGACCAGGGTTCAAATTCTAGTTTTGCTTCTTACTACTAGTGTGACTTTGGACAGGTCTCTTAACTTTTTCCAAACTTCTCATCCATAATATTAGGAGGTACACTAAAATCAGTAATTCCTAACCTAGGCCCTATGAATTTTTTTAATATTTTTATAACTATGTTTTAATATAATTGGTTTACTCTGTAATTCTATTTGTTTTCTTTATAAATTTAAAATTATTTTTCTGAGAAGTTCTCCATAGGCTCCAACAGACTGCCAAGGGGTCCATGACACACAAAAATGGTTAACACCTAGACTAGATGATCTTTAAGGTCTCTTCCAGCTTTAAAACATTTCAGGAATTTCCCCCTAACCCCCTACCCACCACTGCCCAAATACAAAACACAAAACTAAAAACTCTGATCTTAACGTATTTCCTTGTTCTTTGTATCCTTCTTATAAAAATTAAGTTCCTTGAATTAGTTTCTTGAATTTTCCATTTATTAGGATTCTGGGTAAATGGGAGTTTGTTGTTATTGCTGATCCATTTCAGTCATGTTCAACTAACTCTGTGTGACCTCATCTGGGCTTTTTTTTGACACAGACACTAAAGTAGTTTGCCATTTCCTTCTTGTTTATAAATGAAGAAGCTGAGACAAACTGGGTTAAGTGACTTACCCAGGTTCACACTGCTAGTAACTGTCTGAGGCCTGATTTCAACTCAGGAAGATGAGTCTTCCTGACTCCAGGTCTGGTACTCTATCCACTGTGCCACCTAGCTGCCCCCAAATAAGAGTTTATTACATTTTAAAAATGGTTGTTCCTGAGTATATGCTCATTTTGTGCCTGGTTTGAAAGGAGACCAAACCCTGTGAGCTGACTTCTTATCTATAGCAGAGATTATGCATAGAAAACTCAGGTTTGTACTTGGAGGATTATGAGCTGTGTCAATCCCTAAATAAGACTTTTTCAACTTAAAAAATTTCAGGAAGAACCCAAAGAAGAAAGTTTTTTTCCCATTTGTGCTATTTTCTGACTTGGACTTTTAATTCAATTTGTTTAAGCATTTCTTAATTTTTCACCTTCTGTGGGAAAAAAAAAACCCTGCTTATTTAGCACTTTAACATTTGCAAAGCAACTTTTCCAAAACAATCTTCAAGAATACTGGATTTTGTGGGGGTGGGAGTGCCAAGGTGGAAGAATAGAGGAAGCAAGTGAGCTCACCCAATATATAATGCCTCAAATTTAATTTTTGGGTGACAAAGACAACAAAAGGTTGAAATCTAGCCTGGGACAACTTAGAAGTTTAGCAGGAAATGTCTGTCAGAAGAAAAGGTCTGTGATGCTGGGGTGGGGACTGATCCAGAGCCACTGGGCATTGGAGGTGGTGAAAGCAGCAGCTTCTTTGTCAGGAGGTCTCAAAGCAGAGTTGGTAAGAGAATTGGGAGACTGGTCAGAAAGATACCATAGGGAACACAAGTGTTAGTACTAGGCACAAAACAGGGTGATGTTTGGCAACTCCATTGCATGTGTCCACTTCTAAATCATCATTCCAGAGTAGAGAGGAGCACTCACTGTCCTAAAGGAGCAGTACTTTTTTTTTGCAGTCACAAGAGAGCAGGGGACCTGAGGAACAGTATTATTTCTGGTCACAAGGGAGCAGTGACTACAGCTCTCCCCAGATCAGACCACCTTGGAAGCACCAAAAACTTCCATATCCCCAGAACAAGCTCTGAAAACAGCAATGTGAAAAAGTCTGCCTCTTGAGACAGTGCCTCCACACCCCACCTGGGAATAGAGCCCTAACTTTAACATAATATTCAAAGTCAAGAAATAGACTAGAAAAACAATCAAACAACAACAACCAAAGAAAAAAAAAAGAACCTGACCATAAAAGTCTACTATGGTGACACAGAAGATCAAGATAAACTCAGAAGAAGACAACAATGTCAAAACATGAACAAGCAAAGCCTCAAAGGAAAAAAGAAGTGAATTTGACATAAGCACAATAAGAATTCCTGGGAGAGACAAAAATGATTTTAAACAACAAATGAAAATGGCAGAGGAAAAATTGGGAAGAGAAATAAGAGCAACTCAAGAAAATTATGAAAAGACAATTAACAGATTAAAAGAGGCACAAAAATACTAAACACCTTAAAAAACAGAATTAATTAAATGGGAAAAGAAGTACAAAAACTCACTGAAGAAAATAATTCCTTAAAAATTAGAGGGCAAGTGAAAGCTAATGACTCCATGAGACATCAAGAAACAATAATACAAAGTCAAAAGAATGAAAAAATGGAGGAAAATGTGAAATGTCTCATTGGAAAAACAACTGACATGGGAAACAAATCAAGGAGAAATAATTTAAGAATTTTTGGACTACCTGAAAGTTATGATCAAAAAAAAATTCTAAACAACATATTTCAAGAAATTATAAAGAAAAACTGCCCCAATACCCTAGATCCAAAAAGTAAAATAGAAATTGAAAAAATCCATTCATCACTTCTCGAAAGAGATCCCAAAATGAAAACTCCCAGGAATATTATAGCCAAATTCCAGAGCTCTCAGATCAAAGAGAAAATACTTTAAGCAGCCAGAAAGCAACTATTCAAATATTGTGGACCACAGTCAGAATCACATAAGACTTAGCAACTGCCACATTAAAGGAGCAAAAAGACTTGGATCATGATAATGAAGAAGGCAAAAGAACTGGGGTTACAACCAAGAATAATCTACCCAACAAGACTGAGTATAATCCTTCCAGGGGAAAAATGTATTTAATGAATAGAGAACTTTCAAGCATTCCTGATGAAAAGACCAGAGATGAACAAAAAATCTGACTTTCAAATACAAGACTCAAAAGAGCATAAAAAGATAAACATGAAAGGGAAATTATAAAGGACTCAATAAGGTTGAACTTTTACCTTTCCTTATGGGAAGATGATACATATAACTCCTAAGAACTTTATCATTATTAGGGCAGGTAGAAGGATTCTACATAGAGAGAGGGTGCAGGAGTGAGTCAGTTATGTAGGGATGAACTTAAAAAATGATGGGAAAGAAAGAGGGACACACTGGGAGAACAGAAAAGTAAGGCAGAATGGGGAAAATTATCTCACATAAAAGAGGTACAAAAAGAAGAGCTTTTATAGTGAAAGGGAAAATGGTGGAGGAGACAGGCAACAGTTGAACCTAACTCACATCTAAATTGGTTCAAGGAGGGAAATACACACTCAGTTGGGTATAGAAATCTATCTTACCCAACAAGGAAGTAGGAGGGGAAAAGACTAAAAGAAAATGAGGGGGGGACAAAAGGATAAAAGAGAGGGCAGATTGAGGGAGACAGTGGTCAGAAACAAAACATACTTTTGAGGTGGTGTGGGACAGAGAGAAAGAGAGAGAGAGGGAGGATAAAACAAAGGGATGGAGGGAAATGCAAAGTTAGCAATCATAACTGTGAATGGGATAAATTCATTCATGAAACAGAAGTGGATAGCAGAATGGAATGGAAACCAGACTCGAACAATATGTTGTTTACAAGAAACAGGCTTGAAACAGAAGAACACACGCACAGTTAAAATAAGGGGCTGGAGCAGAATAAATTCTGCTCCAGCTGAAGTTGAAAAGGCAGGTGTAGCAATCATGATCTCAACAAATCAAAAGAAAAATAGTCCTAATTAAAAGAGATAAGCAGGAAAACTACATCTTGCTATAGTTCTTTCTCTGCATGTGGATAGCATTTTCCATCATGCACCTTTTGGAATTTTCTTGGATCATTGTATTGCTGAGAAGAGATAAGTCAATCATGGTTGATCATGGCACAATGTTCCTGTTCCTGTGTACAATGTTCTCCTGGTTTTGCTCACTTCTGTCAGCCTCAGTTCATGTAAGTCTTTCTAGGTTTTTCTGATATCTGTTTGATGCAAACATTTTAAATAAAATAATAGCAAAGAGATTACAGTACTATATCACAAAGATCATACACTATGACCAGATGGGGTTTATACCAGAGAGCAGGGCTGGTTCAATATTAGGAAAAACTATAAACATAATTGTCCATATCATTAACAAAAACAATAAAAATCATATGATTATATCAATAGATGCAGAAAAAACTTTTGACAATGTACAATATCCATTCCTATTAAAAACACTATAAAGTATAGGAACAAATGGAGCTTTCCTTAAAATGACATGTAGCATCTATCTAAAATCATCAGCAGGCATTATCTGTAACAGGGATATGCTAAAAGCCTTCTCAGTAAGATCAGACATGAAACAAGAAGATCCATTATCACTGCTATTATTCAATATTGTATTAGAATTAATATTTATGGCAATAAGACAAAAATAAGAAATTGAAAGAATAATAATAGACAACGAGGAAACAAAACAATCACTCTTTGCAGTTATGTGATGGTATACTTAGAGAATCCTAGAGAATCCATTAAAAAACCAGTTGAAACAACTAACAACTTTAACAAAGTTGCAGGATACAAAATGAATCCACATAAATCATTAGTATTTCTATTTATTATTAAAAAATCAAGAAGAGAGAGAGAAAGGGAAATACTATTTAAAATAACTACAGACATTATAAAGTATTTAGGCTTTTATTTGCCAAGCCTAACTAGGAACTATGTGAACACAATTACAGAGCACTTTCCATACAAATAAAGAGAGATCTAAACAATCTGAGAAAGGTCTTCATCTAGCAGTGCAGTTGGCAGAGCAGTGACACAACACTGTAGTCTCCGTGGGAGTGGAGCCCCTGCAGGAGAGGAGGTTTCTTATGAAGGATTAAACATATCACAATAAAGCCTGAAATAGACACCAACAATCTTGTTGAGCAGCAAGTTCAGCTCCTTGCAGAGATGTACATTCTTATTGATGAAAATGATGATAAGATTGTTGCAGAGACTGAAATGAACTGCTGCCTGAATAAAAACACTGATAAAAGATTATTACATAGAGCTTTACTGTCATTTAATACAGAGAACAAGTTCTTACTGCAGCAGAGATTAGATACTAAAATTACTTTTCAAGATTTTTTAGAAACACTTCTAGTCATCCACTAAACAACCCAACAGAACTAGAAGAAAATAATGCCATAGGATTAGGA
This sequence comes from Vombatus ursinus, assembly GCF_900497805.2. Lineage (NCBI taxonomy): Eukaryota > Metazoa > Chordata > Mammalia > Diprotodontia > Vombatidae > Vombatus > Vombatus ursinus. The sequence continues at coordinate 18,461,381 of NW_020954571.1, read as the reverse complement.
TGGGCAACTCAGAGACATTTTTAAAGGCTAAACTAGGAATCCCCATGGAATAGATTCCTCCAGAAACTTTTTTCTATCTAACATAAATTCACCACAAGGCACAATCTGATGTGATTTGGGGAGAATATGAAATCGATTATATCTTATTTAAGAGGTAGAATGTAACCTTAGGTCCAGATCCTAATGAGATGAAAAGTTTTTGTTATGTGACCAAAAAGGAACTAGAAGAACTGTTGGGGAAAATGCAACGATGGGTAAAATTAAAATTATGGCATGGTTCAAAATCACTGCTGAAACTTTTCTTTTTAAATGGTGGGATAGCTTGAATCACTTGAATAAATTTATTGATGATGAGAAAAATTCTTAGAATATAAAAAGTGGGTCTAGAATACTCCACATTAAAGTAATTTTAAAATTACCTTGTTTTTTTATTAGGCTGTGGTTGTGGGAGCACCATCACAGATGTCCTAGCTAGGTGACTATAAATTGTATGCCTTACATGTACACATGGCCAAAAAGTATAACATGTGGAAGATATTTTATTTGAAAATGAAACAAAACCACACATGCCTGCACACCCATTCAAAATTTAGCTAGGTTAACATCTTTTAATGTGTTCCTGAAAAAATCTGTTTGTTGCATATTTATACAAATTAAATTTTAATACGATTGGGACAGGCTTCTTCAGTATCTATGTTTCTATTATGGTTCAGACAAAAGTTTTTTTTTTCCTAAAAGAGGAATATATTTACTTCTCAGTTACTTTTATCTGCTTGGATATTTTGAAATATGCTGAAATAATGTGTAACTGTGTTGAACTGTTACAGAAGATTTTTTTAAAAATTAAATTAATTATTTATTTTAAAAATCACATTAACAATGGTTTTATCTATTCTATTTTTTTATAAAGCCAACTCTTACTTTTATTTATTAATTTATTGGTTTTCTTACATTGAATTTCATTAATTTCACCTTTAATTTTTAGGATTTCTAATTTGTGTTTAATTGGAGGTTCTTAATTTGTTCTTTTTCTAGGCTTTTTAAAAATAATTTCATACTCAATTCATGGCTCTTGCCTTTCTCTATTTTATTGATGTAAGCATTTAGAGATACACATTTTCCTCTGATTACTGCTTTTGCTGCATCCCAAAGGTTTTGGTATATTGTCTCATTATTATTCTCTTTCATAAAATTATTTATTGTTTTTATGACATTCTTTAACCCACTCATTCTTTAAGTTATTTAGTCTCCAATTAATTTTTAATCTGTTTCCATGGTCCCTTATTAAATATATTTTATTACATTATGATCTGAAAAGGGTTCGTTTAATAATTTTATTTTTCTTCATTTAACAATTAACTATTTATGCCTTAATATACAGTCAATCTTTGTAAAGGTACCATATATCACTAGGAAAAATGTATATTCCTTTCTATTCTCATTCAGTTCTCTCCAGATATCTATCATATCTGGCTTACCTAAGATTCTATTCCTCTCCTTGGCTTCTTATTTATTTTTTGGTTAGACTTAACTAGCTCTGAGAGGGGAAAGCTGAAGTTCCCTGCTATTATAGTTGTGCTTTCTCTTTCCACCTGTAATTCATTTGCTTTTCCTTTAAAAATTTGGTCACTATAGTATTTGCTGCATATAGATTTGGTATTGATATTACTTCATTATCTATGGTACTTTTGCCTTGTAGTTTCCCTGTTTATCTCTTTTAATTAAACCTATTTTAGCTTAAACTTTGTCTGAGATCATGATTGTTACTCCTGCTTTTTTGTACCAGCTGAAGCATAATAAATTCTACTCCAGCCCTTTAGTTTTACTGTGTATCTCATTTTTCAATGTATTTCTTGCTAGCAACATATTGTTGAATTCTGATTTTACACCTATTCTTCTATGTTTCTGTTTTATGAGTGAGTTCATTATAATCACATTCCAAGTTATAATTACTAGTTGAGTATTTCTCTCTACCCTATTTTTCCTTACTGTTTATCCATTTCTCCCTCTCTTCTTCCCCTATCCCACCTCAGATGTCTAATTTACTTCTGACTATTGCCTTCCTAATCCTCACACCTTCTCAGAATCCCTCCCTCATTCTCTCCCCTTACCCTCCTATTTCTTGATACACACACCTTCTTAGAGTCCCTCTCTTATCCTGTCCCCCACCCTTCTAGGTGCATATGTTATTCCCTCTTTAACCCCATTCTGATGAGAATAGAGTTCTAGAACTACAAGCCCTCCATCCCCTCCTGTCTTCCATTGTAACAGTTCTTCCATCCATGCCTTATTTGTATAAAATAATTGCTCCATTTTACCTCTTCCTACCCAATTTTATTTTTTTAGGATCATCCCATCATTCTAAACTTAACCCCAAGTCTTCTATCTATGTATGCTCTTTTAAACTACTCTAGTAATGATATCATTCTTAAGAGTTACAGAAAATGTTTTCCCATATAGGAAGCAAACAGTATGACTTTATTAAATCCTTAATAATTGGTCTTTCATATTTAACTTCTTACATTTCTCCTGATTCTTGTAGGTCAAAATTTTCATTCAGTTCAGATGATTTCCTCACAGATACCTGAGAGTCCTTTAATTCATTAAATTTTTCCATGCAGGATTACACTCAGCTTTGCTGAGCAAGTTATTCTTGGTTGCAAAGCCAGCTCCTTTGCTCTGTGGAATATCATGTTCCATGCCCTTTGGTCTTTTAATATAGAAGCTGCTAAATTTTGTGTTATATTGACTGCAGCTGTGCAGTATTTCAATTGTTTCTAGTTGCTTATAGCATTTTGTCCCTGACATGGAGCTTCAAAACTTAGCTATAACATTCCTGTGTGTTTTCATCTTGGAATCTCTTTCAGGTGATTGTTGGCAGATTTTTAAAATTTCTGTTTTACCCTCTAGTGCTAAAACTTCAGGCCAATTTTTCCTTAATAATTCTTGAAATATAGTGTCTAGACTTTTTTTTTAAATCATAACTTTCAGGTAGTGCAATAATTCTTTTATTATCTCTCCTTGATCTGTTTTCCAGTTCAGCTGTTTTTATGTAATGTTTCACATTATATTCAATTTTTCATTCTTTTGATTTTATTTTATTATTTCTTGATGTCTTACAAAGTCATTAACTTTCACTTGTCATTCTAATTTTTAAGAAGTTATTTTTCTTTCATAAGTTTTTTGATATCTTTTTTCCAATTGGTTGACTTTCTTTTCATAATTTTCTTGATTTTCTTGTATTACTTTATTTTTCCCTAATTTTTCCTCTGCTTGCCTCATTTGAGTTTTAAAGTACTTTTAAGCTCTTCCAAGAACTCTTTCTTTTTGGGCTTGTGACCATTTAACATTTTTCTTTGAAGTGGAAGTAGCTGTTTTGATGTCACTGTCTTCTTCTGAGTATTAACCCAGCTCTTCTCTACTGCCTTAACAGTTATCCATGGTTAGGTTCTTTCTTTTTTGCTTACTCATTTTAGTGGAATATTTCTTGTCTGTTAATTTTATGTTAGAGTTGAGCTGTAGTCCTGAGTTGTGGAGGATAGTGTCTCATCCTTCAGGTTTTTTGTGCTGCCATTTTCTGAGTTCCATCTGGGGGCCCAACCTCAGGTGCTCCTCTCTGTCCCTAAGCCACAACGAGGACCCCCAGCAACCCTGTCACCACAAATGGTCTTAATCCTTGTGGTCCCTCCTTTGGCTACCACCTTCAACTCATCCCTCTGCCCTGGAACCAAAACCAGTGACTCCACTCTTCTTCAAGTGACTGTAGCCACCAGGCAGGGCCCTCACCCACTCACCTGCATTGTGTTTTCTTCTCCTTACCCACAGCTACAACCTCAGACTGTGTCTGCTCAGTACACTGGGCCCAATATCAGGTGCCAAGAGAGGGCTCTGTAATCTTCCCCAATCAGCCATGTGACCTCCACACTATCCATGGGGCAAAAGTTCCTGAAGCTAAAGCTGCTGTGACATAGCTGAGCCCAGGGCTTGCTATTTGTTAATTCAAAGGTATTTGCTCTGAGGTATCTGCTCTTCCATCAGGCCAGACCACCACTCTGAAAGGTCAGGTCTTTCCTAACATCTTCAAAAATTGTCTTATGCTGGACAGCTGCTTTACCCTGACTTTCGATTATTTCTGCCATTTTAAAGTTCATGCTGAGGCATTATTTTAAATTTTGTGGAAGAGTTTGGGAGAGCCAGGGAATTTCCTGCATTATTTCACCATCTTCTTAAGATCATTTCCCTAGTATGGAAGATTCTAAGGAAACTGGTATTGTCTCAAAGGTTTAGTTTCTTTACCTCTATTCTGTGTGAAAATGAAGGTTAGTCATTCTGGAAGTGGGTTTTTAAGAAAAAAAAGGTTTGTAAAAAGTGGTTTTAAGTTTTAGTGCTACTCTTTGTATAAATACTTGAATTCAAAGAGCATTATTCTAATGAGGAATAACAGGACCTATGTGTACAAAAATATTTATAGCAGCTCTTTTTCTGGTGGCAAAGAAGTGGAAATTGAAGAGACGCCTATCAATTTGGGGAATGGCTGAATAAGTTGTGCTATATGATTGTGATGAAATACTATTGTACTATAAGAAATGATGAATAGGATGGTTTCAGAAAAAAACATGAGAAGAACATATGAATTGATACAAAGTGAAGTGAACAAAACCAATAAAATATTATACACAGTAATAATAATATTGTAATGATATTCAAATGCAAAAGATTTAGGTGCTCTAATCAATACAACTATCCAAGACAATTCCAAAGGACAATGGTGAAAAATGCTATTCACCTTGGGAGATAACTGATGAACTCTGTGGGCAGACTGAAGCATACTTTTTCACTTTCTTGATGGTTATTGCTTTTTATTTATTTATTTTCTTTTGCAGCAAAGCTAATATGGAAGTATGTCTTGCATGACTTCACACATATAATTGATATATATTACTTGCTTTCACAATGGGTTGGGGAAGGCCTGGAGGAAGGGAGATAATTTGATAATTAAAATTTTTTTAAATGAATGTTAAAAATAAAATTTAAAAATAATATAAGATTTGGAGTCAGAAGACTTTGGTCCAAATCCCAACTCTACCATTTAATAATTGTGACTTTGGGTAGGTCATTTCTCCTCTCTAGGCCTCAATTTCATCATATATAAAATGAATGTAAGAGTAGCTGAAAGCTAATGTCCCTTTCAGCTCTTAAATCTATGATCTTTTATCATCCTCATTTTACAGATGAAGAAATCAAGTTCACGGAAGTTAAATAATTTGCTCAGGGTCACACCACTAGAAAATGTCATTGTCTGAATCTGAAATCTGTTCTCTTGATCCCAAATTCAATTGGCCCCCTGCCCCCAAAATAGTATTCTCTCTCAGAGGTGTGGTGCCTTGTCCAATCCAAAGCAGATTTTTGTCTTCTTGTAGCATTCCGCTATTGCATACATTTGGAATCTGACTCCTATATCAGTCTCCATTGTTCTTTTTCATGTGTGGCACATCTCTTCAACTAGACCACCAATCAAGGTATATGAAACTTTGCCTCTTATATGCCCCCTTAGTGCCTAGACAGCATAAAGAGTGTAGTAGGATGAATAGGAAGTTGTATCATAAATAGGCGGTGAAGACTTTGATTTCACCTATCTTGTCCACCATAGCATGGAACTGGAATTCCACTGAAGGGTGTTCAATGTTTGAAACAATTGTTATTGTTGTTAGTAAGTAAGATGCAACATGAGAGTAGTAAACAGAGGGTTGGTATTGGAGTCAGTAAGATCTGGGTTCAAGGCCTGACCCTGATACATATTAGCTGCATGACCCTATATGAGTAGCTTAATTTTTCATTACCTCAAACTCTGACTATAAATTTTAGATGAGTTGTTGATGTGCATTGATGGAGGGACTTTTCATATAGGGAGTTCTCTATTGATGAGTAATTAAAGGTCCAGACTACCCCCCCACCCTAAAAAGGGGGCAGGAGGCACTATAGCTTCTGCCCAGGGAACAAGGAAGACCAAGGAAGCATGGTATACTTAAACTGTAAACATTAGAGAGCTCCAGTGATCACTAGCTTATTTCTGAGCCTAAGGTAGACAGTCAAAAAATACTTCATAGAATGGATGCATGAATTAAGCTAAGTTTCTCTATAACATGGCTCCTCAGTCCTTTTCCTGGGACAGTCTTGTAATTGATTAAGGATGTGGTCCAGAGCTGAGGTTTTGCAGTTAAATTATAATAGCTATCAGCTTCCATGGACCCCAGACACCAGGCTTTGAGATCTTTCAGTCTTCCTTAGTCACATTTCCCAGTCTTAGGGATTGATCGTGAGTGATAAGGTGAAAATCATTTAGGGCTTTTTAAAGCCTTTTGGCTATGTGCATTTTACAGGGATGTTATTGATACAAATTGAATAAATGGGACAGGAGAAAGACAGTGGTTAGGGTAGATGGAGAGAATAAATCCTTACTGGCCTCTAGTGAGCTACTTTAAGGGACCAGAGCTTCAGTAGCAGTTGAATTCCAAATCCAATTTGGAAAGCTACTCTAACGGGGTGTGAAGAATCCTTTTCACAGAATTAGAAAGTCACACAGTCTCAGAGCTGAAAGAAGCCTCAGAATCCATTTGCACAGCCCTCCCTCACTCAAAGCAAAGTCAATTGCAAATCATGTCATCATCTCCCTGATGTCATGGTCTTCTTTGAGAATGAAGGACAAACACAAAAACAATAACCCAACCCATACCTGACCCAGAATTCCCTCTGATAAATCCCCATTTATTAGTGCTTATCTAATTCTTGTTTGAAGATTTCCAATGAGGAGGGAGGGCCCTCAGTATCTCCTGAAAAAAACCATTTCACTGTTAGTTTTAATAGGAAGTTTTGCCTTTCATTGAACTGAAATCTGCTTCTTTGTTACTTCCACCCACTGCTCTTAGATCTCTGTTCTTGGGACAATCAAAACAAGTCTAATCCCTTTTGTGCATGAAAGACCTTCAGATATTTGAAGACAGTAAACATGGCCCTTCTAAGTCTTTTCTCCTATAGGCTAAACATCCCCAATTCCTTCAATGGATCCTTATAATGTCCTTGAACCATCCTCTTCAATCCCTTCTGAATTCATTTCAGTTTGTCAATGTCTTTCCTAAACTCTCATACCTAGAGGTGGACAGAGATGTCCAGATGTGAGCAGACCAAAGCAAGGAATAACAGCATCTTTATTTCCCTCATAATGGACGAAGTGCTTCTTGATGCAGCCTAGGATTGCATCAACTTTCCTGCCTGATATACCACACTTTTAACTAATGTTCAGCTTGTAGTTCACTATAGCCCCCAAATCTTCGTCACAGAAATTGTTATGTAGCCGTACCTCCCCTATTCTATATTTGTCAATTTTTTTCCCTTAAGAGTTGAATTTTATTTTTATTCAGTCCATTGTTCTAACTGGTCAAAATATTTTTTGAATTCAAATTAACATATGCTATGTTAAGTATCCCTCTGAGTATTTTGAAAAGCATGCCATCTATTATTCTATTTAACAGGTATGCCATCTATGCTTTCTATAAAGTCATCTGTAAAAATGTTAAATAGCAAGAGGTTGAGGAGAGATACCTGAGGCACTCCACTAGAGACATCTCTCCAAATTTAAATCCAGTGTCAGATACTTAGTACTTATGTGGCAAGTCATTTAACTTTTGTCTGCCTCAGTTTCCTCAACTATAAGGTGGAAATAATAATAGCACCTACCTCCCAGGGCTGTTGTTAGGATCAAATGAAATTACATTTGTAAAACACTTAGCATAGTCCCTAGCACAGAGCAGGCACTTTTTTCCTTCTCTCCCTTTATCTCTCCCTCCCTCCCTTCCTCCTTCCTTCCGACCCTGTGAGATAGGTGCTATTATTATTCTCATTTTACAGATGTGGAAAATGAGGTTAATAGAAATTAAGCAACTTAACCAGAGTCAAAGTACTATGAAGTATCTGGAGTGAGAGTCAAACTCATGCCAGCGTGACTCCAACGTCAATATTGTATATGGTATGTAAAAACTGCTTATTGTTAATATCTACTCTTTGGGTTCAGTCAATTAACCATTTCTATATCCACTTAATTGTACTATTGTGTAGATAATATCTCTGCATCTTATTCACAAATTTAGTATGGTAGACTTTGTTAAGTGAAACACTGAAGTCTAAATATACCATGTCATGCTCTTGACCTACCAGTTGAACTATTCGGTAAGAAAAGGAAATATTTTCTAGCATTACCTCTTTTTCCTGTAACCATGATATGTATATGTATGTATGTATACATACATACATACATACATATATGTGTGTGTATTTATATGTATGTGTGTATGTATATGTATATGTGTGTGTGATTTTGCATGTGACCATTGCTTGTTTTTCTAAATGCTAGCCAACTGGTTACTTAATAATATACTCCAGGATTTTTCAAGGAATGAAAGTCAGTTCAATGCTCTACAATTTAGAATCCACCTTTACTTATTTTTTGGAGGTGGTGAGAGAAAAAGGAACAATTGTCCTTCTTCTGCATTAGCTCTATCATTCTCTAGCATCAGACAATGGCTCAGCAATCACTTCTGGCTCTTTTAGTCTCCTAGTATGTAGTTCATTCAGATGTCATTTATTCATCAAACCTGAAGAATTGAACTCATTGGATGCAGCTAGCTGTTAACTATTCACTTCTTCATTTATCCTAGGTTTATGTTTCCACTATTTTTCGTTCTACCCTTTCTAGTCCAAAAACCATGTTCCTTGGAAGAGAGAACAGCAGTGAATATAAAAACTGAGTAGTTCAACTTTTTCATTATTGCCCCATACCTTTCACCATATATAGTAGTCCTAGCTTTTCCATGATCTTTCTTGGGCCCCCAAAATGGCAAAGCTGTATTAAAAACTCCAAAACATCTTTTCTATCATCCTTAACTTTCACTGCCAGACTCACTCATTCTGGATACTAATTTTCCTGATAAAATTCTTACACGGCTATGATCCATTTTTGTATTTCATACTCAGTTATTTGCCCTTGCTTCCATCTTATTTACATGCCTTTTAAAAATATGAGCTTGTTGACAAGTTCCCTGTACATTTACTTCAGCAGGAACATATGCTAACTCTTCATAACAATAAGTAGAGAACAGGGCAAACACACCTTATCCTCTAACTAAGTTAAATCAAGTTTTTACTATTGATAGTTTCAATTTGAAGATGAAACAGTCATATGTTCCCCAATGTTCTTTTCATTCCTACTTCTGCAACCATTTCTTCCTTGTTAGAATCAGGTCCAAGATAGCAGTTCTCCATAATTGCTCCAGCTGCTGAAGGTTGAAATTAACATTAAGACAAATCCCAAACTTATCAGGTGTTTGTTTTTGACAGAGTGTAAGAGATCCAAAGATACTGAGAGAATTGAAGTTCCCCATCACTATGGTATGTTTTCTTAGCAGGCTTATGATGTTTCCCAAACTTCTCACCCTGTTCCACCTTCTGTATAGGTCATCTGTAATATATATCTACAACATGTCACATTTGCATCTGTCACATTTATTTTTGAATAAGGCATATTTTCCTGTCAATTGAGGAATGGATGAATGAAGTATGATATTTAAGTGAAATGAAATATTATTGTGCTGTAGAAGTGATGAAAGGGATGGTTTCAGAGGAAGCTGGGAAGACTTATGTGAACTCATGCAGATGAAATTGAGTAGAACTGGGAGAGCAGTTTATATAATAATATAAAGACAAACAACTTTGAAAGACTTAAGAACTCTGATTGACACAATGACCAACTATGATTTTATAAGACCAATGATAAATCATCTATAAATTTTCTGAAAGAAAAGTGATAGACTCAAGGTATAGAATGAGACAGGTACTTTTGGCCATGACCAATGTGGGAATTTGTTTTCCTTTGTTATACATACTTGTTACAAGGACTTTGGTTTTTATTTTTGCATTGGGGGAGGTAGGAGGGAGAGAAAATAAACTTTTTTTAATTGAAAGGAACTTAAAATTTTTAAATAATAAATAAATGAAATAAAAAATTAACAAATGAATAATTATATATTTTTTCAGAGCTATCACTAAGACATCTCTGAGCAGTGTTGCAACCTGCCTAGAGAATATCTGGCTAAATTCAATGCTTTTTCTAGGAAAACACTCTGGAGTAAACTAATTTGTCTATGAGAAGACTTTGGAGTTTTACTTCCTTTGTGGAATTATTTGGAATTTCATAAAACAGTTTTGGAAATAACCCAGAGAGAGGGGAACTAAATAAGACTGCTCATCAGTAGTAAAGACTGCAAAAAATGGTAAAGCCAGCAAAAGAAAGAAACTTAATTTTACAAAGGGTTAAAGAGAATTCATTTCTGTATAGAAAGGGTTAAAAGACTAAGCCAGGCTCCTGAGAAACAGGAAAGCAAAGGGGCTGATAATGCAGGAGAGGATGAAATTAATAACAAGTTTAAAATGGCTGAGTCACTGAACTAATTTCAAAGTCTGAAGGTAACAGGAAAAAATTAAAAAAGAAAAGAAAATCAGACAATTGGAAAGTAATGAATGCTTTACAGAGACTACAGGTGACCAAAGGTAACAGAGGGAAGCCTGGGAAATGTAATTATGCACTAATCTACAAGCCCTTTGCTGTGATGGGAGAAACTTGCTCTCTTTCTTTTGGGTCTCTGTGGGCCAGCTTTTGAACAAGTGGCTACCTGTAATTTGAGGAGTGTGAACCCTGCTCAAAAGTATTTCAATATTTGTTACAATTTCTGACATCCAACTATTAATGATTCATTGAGAAAAGCTTGGGATGATCAAGAGGCATGTGTAGTAAGATAAAGACATTCATTTTGGGAAAAGGGAAGAACTCCAAAGAAAAACTAGACAAAGGTTATTATTTTGACAAATATGCCACTCACTATTTGACTTCTACTAGTTCTTCTGTCACTTCTGGATCAATCAATCAATTAACACTCAGATACTTAGTATGTGACAGGCATTGTGCTAAGCACTGGGGATATACAAAGAAAAAGCAAAAACAGACCCAGCCCTTAAGGAGTTTACATTCTAATGAGAAAGGCAACATATATAAATCAGTGCACAAAAGATAAATACGGAGTAGAAGAAACATATCCTTAAAGGGTGACACTGAGTTTGTAAATTTGGATGACTGGGAAGATGGTGGTACCCTTAACAGTAATAGGGAAATTCAGAGGAGGAGTGGCTTGTGGTGAAAGATAAATTGTGGTTTGAACAAGTTGAGTATGAAATGTCTCTTGGACATGTTGAGTAGTTGGTAATGCAGAACTAGAACTCAAAAGAGAAACTAAGGCTAGAATGAAATAGATTTGGGAACCATCAATTGAGAAATGATAATTGAATCCATAGATACTGATGAGATCACCAAGTGAGAGAATTGATAGAAAAAAGAGAAGCTAGGATAGACTTAGAGAGTACTCACAATTAATGAGAATGACATGGTTGAAGACTCACTAAAAGAAACTGAGAAGAAGAGGGCAGATAAGTAGGTGGAAAACCAGGAGAGAGAAAATTCAAGGAAAAGCAGAGAAAGGAGAGGAGAATTTGGTCAGTGGCGGCAAATGCTGAAGAAAGGTCAAGGAGGATGTGGATTAAGAAGAAGCCATTACAAAGATGAGAAAAATGGAAAATGATAAATGTTGGATAGGCTTTGGGAAAGCAGATATATTAATGTACTGTTAGTGGAGCTGTATATGGAAAGCTATTTGAAACTATACCTAAGAAGTCACTAAACTATGTATGCCATTTGATCTAACAGTACCACTGTTACGCCCATACCTCAAAGAGATGAAAAAAAAGAAGGAAAAAATCCAAATGCACAAAAAATATAACAGCTTTTTCTGTGGTAGCAAGAAACTGGAAACAAAGGGTTACCCATCAATTTAGGAATGGCTAAATTAATTATGCTATATGAATGTAAAGAATACTAATATATTGTAAGAAATTAAGAAAGGAACTATTTCAGGGAAGTCTTGTAAAATTTATATGAACTGATGTAGAGTGAAGTGAGAATAACCAGGAGAACAATTTACATAATAACAATTCTGTAAAAACCAACTTTGGAAGATTTAAGAACTCTACTCAGATCAGTGACTAGCTATGACTCCAGAAGATCAATGATGAAACATTCTACCCACCTCCTGACAGAGAGGTATAACTAAGTCTAGATGAAGAACGAATACTCTGAAGTGATTGCATGTCTTCAAATTTGTACTGTTCAAAGTTATAATTGTGTAAAATATGTTCATTGGTACCAGAACAATGGAAATACACAGTGTAAATTGAAATAATGCAACCATTTCATAGGATTCATTATTTGTACTGATTGGGACCTAGCAATAATGAACTCAGGGTACAAAATAACTCATTCATTTTTTGGAGATGGTCAATATGAGATTTTTTTGCTTGATTATGCATATTTGTTATAAGGAATTTTTTCAATGGGGGATAGAAAAAAGAGAAAATAGGGTTTTGTTTATTAAAAACAAAACTAAATTTAAAAGAAAGAAGAAAAGTCATTAGATTTGGGGATCATAGGTAAAATTATAGAGAGCAGTTTCACTTGAATGATGAGGTTATAAAACCAACTTGCAGAGGGTTTAGAAGAGAGTGAGAGGAGAAAAAGTGGAGGAGCTTAGTATACATGGCTTTTTCAATGAGTTTAGTTATGAAAAAGAAGAAAGATATGACTAGTCCAATAGCTGGCAGGCATGGTAGGAGTTTACAAAGGATAGGGGAGACTTGGGGATATATGTGGGCAGTAAAGAAAAAACCATTACATAGGAAGAGGTTGAAGATGAAAAAAGAAAATGAAGATAATGGTGGAAGCAATCTTCAGGGAAAGGTGGACAGGGAAGAAATCAAAGGAATACATGTAGAGGGGTTGGCCTAGGCAAATAGAAGGGTCATCTCATCATTAGAGACTGGAGGAGAGGAGATAGAAGGAGTTGATATCAGTAGAATATAAGATGAGGAAGAGGAGAGAAGAGTCAACTCTTGGCAAATGGTATCAGTTTTTCCCCCAATAAAGTATGAGTCAAGAACTTCAACAGAGATGTTAGGGGGGGGGGGAGAGAAGGAATGACATGAGAGCACAATACATCAAGGCAATTGAATAGATTGAAGAATTAGGAAATTAGGTTATTTGAGGCAACATCAATAGGTATGCTGAAGTCCTCTAGAATAAGGCAAAGAATTGGAGAGAAGAGCAAGGCTCTGCAACAGGTACTGAATTCATTGAGAAAGGTAGGAAAACATCAAGGGGGTCTGGAGATAAGCATAGCTTTCAGAATTTAGTTTGAGGAATGAATTTGAATTGAATGATGCCCAAAGGAGGAAAGACAGCAGTCAAGGGTCATGGCTTCCACCAAGGGTATATCAATTCAATTTAACAAGCATTTAAGAGACTACTAAAAAGATTATAAACTCCTTGAGAGCAAGGATGGTCATTTTTTTTGTTTGTATCACCAGTGTTTAGCATAGTGCCTGGCACATAATAGGCACCTAAAAAGTTTATCATTTTGTTAGAGAAAATAGCCTACTATGTGTCAAGCACTGGGCTAGGCCCTGGGGAGTACAAAAACAAAATGAAACTCCTTTTGCCTTTATGTGGGTCCAGGTCTAATATGAAGGATGGTTTGTTAACAATTGATCATAGTTCCAGAGGGCCCAATGGATGGTCAGGGAAGAATGGGAGAGGACACTGAAGGAATGGAGCTAAAATGTGAATAAGTAGGGAACAATGGCTAGGAAAGGGAGCTTTGACCTAGGCAGCCTCCAACTCAGAAACATAGGGATTCTGAGTAGTTATCAGGCAATAGGTTGCTATGCCATTCACAAAAGCAAAAAAATAATGTTGATTTGGTTCTTAATCCCTTAAGAAAGAGGTGGAAAATGAGGGAGGGGGCAAGGTATGAAGTATGCTAATAGTGGCAGGGAACAGTTAGGTGGCACAGTAGTTAAAGTGGCAGGAAGACCTGAATTCAAATCAGACTCAGACATTCACTAGCTATATGAAATTGGGCAAGCCATTTAACCTTTGTTTGCCTAGTCCACTGGGGAAGGAATTGGCAACTCACTCCAGTATCTGCCTAGAAACCTCATATGGGGTCACAAGGAGTCAGATATGACTAAACAACTGATCAACACCAGATAGTAGCAAAGAAGAAGTCTAGTCTCTGGTCTTGACTTATGGCCAAGGCAAAAATTAATGGAGTCCTAGAAATAGGTTGGTCAGGGGCAGCTAGGTGGCGCATTGGATAGAGCACCAGATGTCAGGAGGACTTGAGTTCAAATCTGGCCTCAGACACTTGACACTTCCTAGCTGTGTGACCCTAGGCAAGTCACTTAACCCCATTGCCTAGCAAAAAAAAGAAAAAAAAAGAAATGGGCTGGTCATAGAAAAATGAGGTATATTTGAGGTCCTCAATTGCATCCAGGTCAGCTCTGGCCCAGGACTCGCTCCAATATTAATGACTGAAGTTTTGATTTAGCACTGGAAGGACCATCTGTTCCAATCCCCTGATTTTATGGATGAGAAAAGCAAGACCTAAACAGGTGAAGTGACTTTCCCAAGGTTACATAGATAGTAGCAGAGCTGAAATTTGAACCCAGGCCCTTTGACTTATCTGGTATGTTTTACTGGGGATTCCTTTGGTATATAGGATTTGAGGCAAATGGCCACTGAGGTCCCTTCCTACTCTCAAATTCTGTAATTCTGGGACTCAGACACTAATTTAAGGACCCATCAGTGTTGCTTTTCTTTCCAGAAATGAAGATCCCAACATCACTACAAATTAGTTCATGATCTCTCCTTAGTACATTTGTATTCCAAGTGTTCCAGAAGTCCCAGTGCAGTTTTAAGCTATTAAGGCTTAAAGATAAGTTAGAAGGCTATTATAATAGTCTAGGTAAGAGGTGATGAGGGCCTGGCCTGGTATGGCATAAATGTGAGCTCTAGGGAAATAGGATCAATATGATTTTGTATCTGGTTATATGTATGCTTTTTTTGTGGTGTATGATAATGACCTGATTCAATACTCTACCCTGATTTGGGGAAATAAAAGAATTGTCAGTTTAAGGACCTTCTGAGGCATCTTTTGGAGGGGTAACATGATTTAGTGGCTAGATTTATAGTCAGAAAGACCTGGGTTCCACTTCCACCTCTAACAAAATTATATGATACTGTTCAAGTCACAATCTCTCTGGGTATCAGTTTCCGCATCTGTAAAATGGGGACAATAACAACTATAGTATCTGCCTCACAGGGTTATTATTATGAAGTTCAAATGAGATAAAGTAGAACACTTTCTCAAACTTCAAAATACTATATAAGGTGTCTCAAAAGTATTAGTGCAGTTATAAGCCTAATTTTATTTTCTGTAGATTTAATAAGCATTTAAATAAGAGTTTTTTAAGGGTATACCATGTATGGGGCACTGTGTTAGGTACTAGGAATATAAAAATAAAGCAAAATAATACTTTCTTTCATGAAACTTACATTCTATTGGGTAGGTAATTCACAAGAAAATTGTTCAGAACTCTTAATATTTTTTCTAATAGCTTTGCTTTAGAAAAAATACTCTAACATAATTTGAATGTAATTCTGTCTGTATTTATATGTAATTTTGGAGAAATAGAGAATTCACATGTTATGTTACTCACAGAAACTGACCTACTTGCATTCATCCCATGATCTTTAAAGTCATAGGATCAAAGCTATAGAGCTAAAAGAGACCTTTGGGATACATCTAGCTCAACCTTTCATTTTACAAATGAAAAATCATTTACTGACTTGCCCAAGGTCACACAGATATTAAGTATCAGAAGGTGATTTGAACTTATGTCCTTTGACTTAAGAGTCAGTGCATTTTTTGCTGTACCAGACTGTCCTCTTTTCTGGGTCAGTTTCCCCTTTGACAAAATGTACCATGTAATTCTTTAAGCTCTTCCAGCTCTGACATACCATGTTCTAAGATCCCTCCTCATACTGGCCACCTATGTTTTAAAGTCCCTTCTATTTTTAACATTTTGTGTGCTAAAGAGCCTTTCAGTTCTTATAGTCAGTTATTCTATCCATATTTTCTGGTAGGCTTTATTTGAGCAACTACTTAAGACCACTCAAAACTCATGCTACTTTGAAAGAATGGTGTATGTGTGTGTGTGCATATGTGTGTGTGTGTGTGTGTGTATGTATGTTCTGTGATTTCATTGGAATATAAGGAAGGGAACCAGCATTTATTAAGTTCCTAGTATGTGTTAGGCACTGTGCTAAATGCTTTATAAACATTATCTCATTTGGTTCTCACAACAGCCCTGTGAAACAGGTATTTATTATTATTCGTTTTTACATTGAGGAAACTGAGGCAGATGGAGATTAAATGACTTTGTCAGGGTCCCTTAGCTAGTCTTCGAGGATGAATTTGAACTAAGATCTTTCTGACTCCAGATCCAGTATCCACTATGCCCCCTAATGCATAGTATAAAGAACTCTCAATGAAAAAACTCTACCAATGCAGATTGGCCTCAATTCTGTAATTTATATTCTTAAAAAGTTGCCTGAGGAACTGAGAGATTGAGTTGCTCAGGGTAACACAGTCAGTATGCCTTTGAGGTGGATCTTGAACCCAGGTCATCCTGACTCCCAGGCTGGTTGTCTATCATTAAGCCATACTGCCACAGGCCTTGTGCCAGAGCCCTAAAAGAGTGCTTATCATAACACAAATGTCAAATTATCTCTTACCTTCCCAGACTAATCAAAATAATAAACCCATTAGAGTTGAAAAGGATGGCATTTGGGACTGCTGTTGACCTGGACAATTTTGATGGGATTGGTTTGAAAAACATAATACCCTGGAGACTAGTTGCCCCTTAAACTGGGCAAGTAGAGCCATTCACAGAGTGGCCAGATTTCAGACAAACCACAAAATCTGATGTCCAGAGGAGAAGAGATACATTACCATTTACTTAATAGGTGAATTCTTTGGATATCAAATCTTAGATTTTTCTATTGGAAGAATAACTTTCAAGAATGCTTATTAGTTGATTAGAAAAAGGTACCTCTCCGGGACTCAGTTTCCTCATTTGTTAAACTAAAGAATTTAGCTAAATCATCTTTAAATGCCCTTTCAGTTTCAACATTCTGTTCACACACACACACACACACACACACACACACAGCCTTTTCAGTTCTGACACTATAGGGATATGAATTCTCTCTATTTATTTGCACTCTTTTTTGTTTCCAGATGGAGTTTCTTTTCAGTCCATCTCCTTGTCTCTAACCTTTCTGCCTATCACCATCACTTTATTTAATTTAGGCTAGTAAAGTTACCTTAGATCAATTATACTTTTTCTGTGTAATTTCCAAAGCTTAATATCTCCGTTACTGCTCAGCCTGGGGGACAGTTTGTCTAGCTCAGTCCTAAACGATTTCAACCCTTAATTCAATTGCACTTTTACCACAGCCTGGGCAGCGAGCATAATTCTTTTATCCCTAAGAAGCCTCGTTAGCAATAATCTAATCGCACATATTAAAATATAGGTCAGGGAGGGGAGCTGCCAAGTGTGGAACTCATCATAACTTTGAGACCCTGGACAGCTCCTTCAGTGGGGCTGCCATTCTTCCAGCCCACAAACCCCTCCAGGCTTAATGGCAAAACAATCAGCTAGCAAAACCAATTTGCTTACAATGGTCCCAGGTAAAGGATGATCTGGAAAACAGATGTGATGTTTCTTCTTGTAGGTGGGGGAAGTTTTTTGCCAAGTAGATTTGGGGGTGGAGAGAGAGACTTGGAATGGGATTGGAAGGGGTGTGTGTGTGTGGACATCCCTATCTCCTTTTCTATTCTACCCTCAAATAGAATCTTAAAATGGGAAGGGACATAAAAACTATCCAGTTCAATTCATACCTGAATGAGAATCCATCCTACAATGTTTCTGGTTATTTCATATATACTTTGGTGACAATCAGTCTTGGGAAATTGATACCTTTTAGTTAACTCATTCAACTTTTAGACATTTCTAAGTTTTTCCTTTATAGGACATGGAAATGTACCTCTAGACAACTTCCACCTGTTCTTTGTAATTATTCTTTCTGGAGTAAAAAGGACCAAATGGAACCCATCTTCACATAACAGTCCTCTAAATATTTGAAACCACCTATTGGGTCATACCCCACTCCATTGCCCCTTCTCCCAAGACTTCTTTTCTTTAACCTAAACATCCTCAGTTCCTTTATCTAATTCTTATAAAACATAATTTCTAGTCCATTTTCCACACTGTTTACTCACCTCTAGCTACTCTCCAGCCTGTCTATCCTCTCCCTAAGAAATGATTCCTAGACCTGAATACAAAACTTCATGTATGTCTCAGCAGTGCAGAATGTAGTGTAACAGTGATCCCCCCACTTCTTCAGGACACTATACATCTATCAATATGAGGTAGAATTGTCTTAACTTTCCTAGTATTGCATGCAACACTGTGAACTCATCTTGAATTTAGTCTACTAAAACCTGAAGATCTTTTTAAGGTAAAACATCAGCTTGTTCACACTTTTCCCACCCTTGTCCCTTTTTGAACCTGAGCTCAAACTTTACATTAATTTTATTGAATTTCACTGTGTTCTGTTTAGCTCATCATTCTAGCCTGAAGAGATCTTTCGAATCTTTATTCTCTAACTAAAGGGTTACTTATCTTTTTAAGCTTCATGCTATCTGCAAATTTGAAAATGATGCTATTTCAACTCCTTGCAAAGTAGCTGATTAAAATATATTGAGTAGAACAGGGCCAAAGGCAGACCTTTTGGGGCTACTCTGCTAGGGACTTCCTCCTATATAAATATGAATCTGTTAATTACTACTCTGTGCCCATTCAATCAGTTCTCAATTTGTGTAATGTTACTAGCCTACATCACTCCAAAGGGCAGCTAGGTATCACAGACAGTAGAGGGCTAGAGACCTGAGCTAGAGAGACCTGAGATTTAATCCTGCCATAGCCATTTGCTGTGAGACTCTACCTCTTTACCTCTTTCAACCTTAATATTCTTATCTTTAAAAGGGTGATATAACAACATTGACTTCACAGAACTTTGTGAAGATCAAATAAAACAACATGTAAAACTCTTTGCTAAACTATACACTATATAAATGTTACTATAATTGTGTTCAAAGAGAGGCCTCACTGAATTCCTTACTGAAATCTTTTTCTCTTACACCAAATAAGATACAGATTGCCTTAAGAATGTTATCTCAACCTATAAGGGAAAAGGTCCCATATCCTTTCTTTACTCTTCTTCCTCTCTATTCAAGACATGCCATACTCCCATTTTCCTCTTGAGTCATTTATACATAGATGTTGTGATTAAGCTCACTTGTTTTCTCCAGTTCCCCTTATCTCCCAATTTCTTTTTTCTCAAAGAGAAACCTAGTGAAGATAATGTTTAATTTGAAAGGGATAAATTACCAGTGCTGAAATTGCAGGTATCAGTGGGAGAAATATTTCTGAGTGGTGTCTTTACAGGCACTTTCATGCTATAATACAGAATCAATCATTTATCCTATCTATTAATAAAGCCACGTTTTACATGCTGTACTAAAAATCCAGAAACAAAGTGACTACCTAGCTTACCATTTCTGCTCTTAAGGGTGAGGTGTCCTATCCAGAGAATGGAGTTTGGCAGGAGGAAGAGGGAGAAGAGGAGAAAGAGTTAACCTTCTTAAAAAGTAATTTTCATCAATACTTTGTCATCATCAACTACTGCTTTAGTTCAGTAGTGATTAGAAGTGAAAATTCACTTGTCAGATAAATCTTACCTTGCTTTAGTCACTTCAATAGCAGAAATTTCACAATTATTAATTCTGTTTATCTTTCCCATAGAAATGTATTTCCATGTACAATTTAGAGTTGACTATCACTTAAAGAAAGATTGCTATTCAAAATTGGGTTTGCATTCCAGCTTTGCTACTTACTAGTTGTGTGATATTGAGCAGACTGCTCCATTATTTCCCTCCTTTCAGCCTCAGTGTCCTCATCTATAAAACTGGAATAATCTTTACTTTACTATATAATTTCAAAAAGTTATCTGTGTATCAAAATGGTATAGTGATTGTGAAGGTTTTGTAAACTTTAAAGTAGTACATAAACATCAACTATTACCTTCAGTTAAATTCAACAAATATTTATGAAACAATTAAACAAATAACGAACATTTATTAAGTGCCTCCTGGTTGCTGTCCTTTGTTCCTGAAGAGCACCAAAATGGCATCACTATGTTAGAGTCAAGTTACAGTATGTCCAACTGTGGCTGATCAAACTAATAAGAGCTTGGAATGTTCTACCACAGGTCAGGCACAAATAGTCCATATAAACTTTTGTGGTAGATTCTCTAAATTTATGCATCTCACATTTCTTTTGAGCTACTTCAATTCTGCTTTGCTTATAGAGCATAGCACCTTCTCTGATGAGGGAATGCCATGCTGGGCTGTCCTGTGCCAGTGCCTTCTATGTCATTCAACCAATTCCAAAGTTCTTAAGAGAGACCTTGAAAGTGTCTTTGTATCATTTTTTTCTGACCACCATGTGAGCGATTGTTCTCTGTGAGTTCTCCATAAAATAGTCTTTTAGGCAAGCTTATGTTTGGCATTTGAAAAACATGGCCAGCCCATTGGAGTTGTGATGTCTGCAGTAGAGTTTGAATGCTTGACAGTTTAGTTTGAGAAAGGACCTGACTGTCTGGTATCTTATCCTGCCAGGTGATATTCATAATCTAGGGAAATTAAGACCCCAAAAATCCCTTCTCTCAAAGTGCTTACATTCTTTTTTTTAGGGGGAGAAGAAAACATGTATGTTAGCAAATACAGAATAAGTATAAAATGAATACAAGGTGGTCAGGGAGGAGGTCATTAGCAGCTGGGAGATTAGGAAGGACACCAGGTAGAAAAGTTGGATCTTGAGCCATACGCTGAGGGAAGTGAGAGATTCTCTTAGTTGTAGTTCAGAAAAAATGGGCATTCCAGACATGGGTGACATATATAGTACATAGGCACAGTGATGGGAAATGGAAAGCCATGTGTGAGGAACAGAGGTAAAGTCAGTTTGGCTGCACCATAGAGTATAGGAAGGGAAGTAATATATATTGATGTTGGAAATCAAGGTTGGATCCAAGTTGTAAAGTTGTAATGGTCTTTAAAGGCCTGCAAGTTGTTTACATTTTATCCTGGCAGCAACGGAGAGCCGCTGGAATTTATTGAGTAGTGGAGTGACATGCTTAGATCTGCACTTAAAGAATCGCTGGGAGGCTATTGCAATAGTCTAGGCAAGAGGTGATTAGAGCCTGAACTAGAGTGATAGCTATAGAGAGAAAGGGCCAGAGGCAAGTGACTTTGTAGAGGTAGAAATGGCAAGATTTGGCAACTGATTGGATATGTGAGGTGAGGTGAGGGATGATGTTAAACAAGCCCTTAGAAGAAAATGAGTATATTTTGGGAACCATGTGTTTTTCTATTTCACCTTTGTAACATCTTTCAAATAAATCCCCTTCTTTCCTCTGACACTGCCACCACTCTGATACAGGCTCTCATCACCTCAAGCCTGGAGTATTTCAATAGACTGTCGGTGGGTCGGCCTTCCTCAAGTCTATTCCCACTCCAATCCATCCTCCATTCAGACACTAAGGTGACTTTCCTAAAGTTCAGATCTGATCACTTCATTCCTCCTGATACACCCTTCCTCCACCAATAAACTCAAGTAACTATTTTTTTACTCCAGGATCAAATACAAAATGCTCTGTTTGGCATTCAAAGCCCTTCATAACTTAGTCCCCTCCTACCTTTCCAGTCTTCTTACAAAGCCTTGACAAACACACACAGTGACACTGACCTCTGGCTGTTCCACCAACAAGGCACTCCATCTTTTGGCACTGGACATTTTCACTGGCTGGCCCTCATAGCTGGAATGATCTCCCTTCTCAGATCTACCTACTGACCTACCTGACTTCCTCTAAGTTTCAAATAAAATCCTATCTTTTAATGGAAGCTTTCCTCTAATTCTAGTGCCTTCTGTTATATTCTATTTATCCTGTGCATGGTTTGCTTTACATATATTTGTTTGCATGTAATTTCTTTCATTAGATTGTAAGCTTCTTGAGGTCAAGGACTTTTTTTTTGTCTGCTTTTGTATCTCCATCAATGAGTATATGGTGCTTAATAAATGCTGACTGATTAATTGATAGGGTGAGCACTAGCAGCTGGGTGACAGGAAAAACTTTACACAGAGGTGGTGCTTGAGCTGAATCTTAAAGAACAGTAGGGTTCCTAAGAGGAAGAAATAGCAGAGGTGAGTTAGATTATATCTGGGTGGCCAGAACAATTTGTTAATGGCTGCCACTTAGTTGTGATTTTAGGCCAGGCGACTGAATTTCAGAGGTTCCGCTGTGCTTTGGGAAAGGTGCATTGTTGGAGGTTCTCTATTAAATTAATCTCAACCAAAAGGAATCACAGGATTTAGAGCTGAAAGGGATCTTACAAATCATATAGTCCAACCGGTAGGAAAACAGTCTCAAAAAGGGGAAGTGACTTAACCAAGGTCACACAGGCAATGGTAGAACCAGGCTAGAAAACCAGATCCCCTGACTCCATATCCAGTAAGCTGAGAGAATTAAATGACCAGAGCAGTTCAGACCCTTAGAATCACAGCCTCTGAAGGAAGATAATGGAGGCCAGGTCCTCTTTACATTAACAGGGACAGCCTTATCTTCCTACTACCTCTGTCACCAAGTGCCACTGTAACTGAAAGTGACATAGCCCTCCCTATCTCATTAGCTCTAGATAATTCTTCAGATTTGAGTCCCCTCCATCCTTCAGTCCTGAGGGAATTGGAATGAAGAGACTCTAGAGAAGCCAGATGGCTCCAAAGGCCCTGGGGGCAGATGCAGACCTGGGGACTTGGAGCAAAGTCCAGCTGGAAATGACCACCCCTTCATCCCCAACTAGATGTCAGTTCTGCCCTCAGGAAATCATTACATATATAAAATCTTAGGCTGAAACTATGGCAGTTCAGGGCTTCCCTGCTAAGCTTCTGAAGGCTCAGCAGGTATAACAAAAAGATCATTTAACCAAGAGCCACTATCTAACCCTCAAAGCACCATTAACTAGCCATGCAACCTTGATCAATGGGCTTTATATCTGAATCAATCTTTCCATCTGTAAATTGGGATAGTAACAGGAACCTTATCTACCTCACAGGGTTGTTGGAGAGGGTGCTGAGATAACATCCCAGGATAACTCTGCAATTTTACAGAAAGATAACACTTGAGATTTTGGGGATTTGGGGCCTCCACAATGAACAGAGTTCCAGTCCCCACTGAAAACCTGAGTAGAGAGATGGAAGAGACCCAAAGGATTCTGGATGTGTAGATTCATAAGGATCAAATATCTGAGTCCTCTGGCAAAATTGTACTCTAGGCTTCTCCTGTCTTCCCCCTTTCCCAAAACACTTGGATCACTTTTTCTTTCTCATTTGCCCTTCCCCATAATAGTTAATGGCCAATGTTATTCCCTATGGTCTGATTGAAGAAACAATAATAGCATTTTGTAACAAAATTTTAATCTTTGTTGTGTCATGGATGGCTTTGGCACCTATGGACTCTTCCCAGGGGAAAAAAAAAAGATTTAAATAATTGAAATGTAAATTTCCAGTCAGAGGTTAATGAAAATAAGGTTGTAATTTGTCCCAGTCTAAGTTCATGTACCTACAAATCAGCAGGGGGCCCCAGGTTAAGAACTCCTGCTCTAGAGGTTTAGCAAAACCCTTTCCACATAACATCTTTACTGAGGCAGGTGGTGGAAGAACTATCACTCCCATCTGACAGATGAAGAAATTGAGATTATGAAAGGTTAAGTGACTTATCCATAGTCACGTGCAATAGTAAGTACTTGAAGAAAGGGTTGAAGAAAGGTATGTTTGCATCTCTTATGAATCTAGCACTCTACACACTAAATCATGTCTCTCTTTCCTTTGTCCCTTGCATGTCACCTCCTGCCCTGCTGTACCCCGGCGACATTTCTATCTGAGATCACTTTCCTTTGCTCTTCAGTGCCTGTTTCCGAAGTAGGGGTTTCCCCTATCTCGGCTCTAATGTACGAGATCAGTGTCTGATTGTCTTGGGCCTCAAGTCCCAGCGACCCCAGCCAAGTATTCAATCTCCGCCGCCCCCCCCCCCCCTGCCCCCAGCTCACTGTGCATTTCATTTTGCCAGACGTCGAGGCCAGGGCCAGTGTCCTGTAGCCACCGGGACGAGACACTGGCACCCTGAAATGCGGAGGAACTAGTGGCTACCACTTTGCTTGGCGTGTGATCTGAGATGTGGGGCTCCCTGCGTCCGGTGAAGTCCATTCCGTGTCCCCATCTCGCCGCAGCGCTGTCAGTCTCCATTAGCTCTAACAGGCTCCAGACCGAGCCAGGACTGGGAACTTTGTAATGCAATCGATGCGTTACCTGGGGGCGCAGGCTACATTACCAGCCTGCCCTCCGCCCTTCGCAGCCAGAGCTAACCAGGCAGAGACCGCGACTCCACCTGACTCTCGCTGACCTCGAGGGCAGTTGGACACGGGGGGCTGGGAACACAGGAGAAGGGAGCACAAGCCGGACAAGTCATCGCCCCAGGAGTAAGCAGCTTTGAATTTCGGACTCTCAGACACTAGACCAGATACTGAACACGGGACACTGGAGACTTAGGGGTGTGGAGGTGGTTCAGACTTGCACTTTTCTCACAATGTGTGTGAGCAGGCTAGGCATGTGAGAGACAGACTGTGACAAACACAGAGATAAAGAGACAGAGACAGAGTGAGACATAGACACAAAGTGAGACAGACAGAGACAATGAGTTTGGGCGGATTCAGGGGACATATGAGGGTGAGAGTGTAAGGAGGAAGGTTGACAGAGCACCAGGGTCTTGGGGGCCTTGAAACTGAGGAGTAGAGTACGTGCATGTGACGCCCCTTGTAGCGAAGGGTGCGAGAGGCTGTGCGCTCCCAGGCAGTGGTGGCACGGACAAGAGGGAGCTGCGCGGTCCTCTCGCTTGGTCGGGTCCCGGGGACAGGACTGCAGCAGGAGGGAGTCTGTGGGAGTCTTGGTGAATGGGCTGAAGACGGTATCACTGAACGTTCCATATACGAACCTCACTTAGTCACGGCTTGGTCCCGCGGTGTGTCTCTGTCCCTGTAACCCTCAGCACAGGTTTCCCAGAGACTTCCAGAGACACCCCACAAGCCCTTCGACCAAAGGGGCTTAGCAAGTCTTCTCCCTGAGTCTCTTCCCCTGCTGGATAGGGACAGGGAAGTTGTTCGGACACGGACCTTGGGTCACTCTCTCCAACTTTTTACCTGTTGGGTCCAGTCTAATCCGGAGTTGGCAGAGATATCTGTTTCCGAACTTCCCCAAAAGAAGTGGTCCCCCTGTCCCTTTCCCTGGTTTCCCTCACCTCTCGCCTTCAGTACCCCATCTCCAGGACCCAGTTCTGTCCGAGGGGAGGTCCCCGCACAAGGCGGAACGGCTCCGGTGACCGCCCGTCTCTCCTCCCTCCCTTCCTTCCCTTTTGTCTAAGCAGAGCCACCGCCCGCCCCGGCTCCGGCTGGAGCTCGAACCCAGCTCGTCCAGTTTGATACCGCTCGCGTCCATGCTCCCTGCCCGGATGAATCCGCAGGTGCAGCCAGAGTGCGGTGGAGCTGGCCAGGGCCCCGGGCAGCCGCCGCCACCTCTGCAACCCACTCGGAAAGCTGTGGAGCTGGTGTTGGTGAAGGAGCAGAACGGGGTTCAGTGCGTCCTTGCGCCCCGAGGCGGGGACTCTCAACTCCGGGAGACCTGGGGCAAGAAGATTGACTTCCTCCTATCTGTGATCGGTTTTGCGGTAGACCTGGCCAACGTTTGGCGCTTTCCCTACCTCTGCTACAAGAATGGTGGCGGTGAGAGACCCGGCTCATGTTGGGGGCTTTTGCTGTGGGAGCACGAACGGGTGGAAGTTGAGGGGATGCGGGACACTAGGTGCAGGGGAAATTGCTGCCACATGGGCACACTGGGAGTCGATGAGAGCCCTGGGGAACGGAACTCAGTATGGTGCTATGGATAGAGAGACTGGGACAGGCGCGCACGGAAAGATTGGAACCAGGGTTATGGAAAGACTGAGTAGTACGCACGGGCATTGAGAACAGAGACCATAAAGGAAAGAAAAAAAAAAGAAAACAAACAAAAACAAAAAAGTGGGGAGCTCAGACAGGCAGGACAAAGAACCCTATCTGGGACCTGTCAGAGCTAGTGGAAACTGGGGAAGTGGGGAGTGCTGAGTGAGAACTCATTAGGCTATGTCAGAGTGCAGCTCCAGGTTCCTGAGTGTTTTTCCCCCCGGACCTGGGTTCTGATCCGTAGCATTAAAGGTTATCCTACTCCGCTCTCCCACCCTCCCCGTGGTTCGGAAGTATGAATTCTAGGTTTGTGAGCGGGCCGCAACCTGCAGTCAGCAAACTGTGAAAGGGGGAAAGCGAGGATAGCGAAGTCTCTGAGAGGAGGAGGTTAGGGGAGATTGCCCTTCCACTAAACTAGAGATCTGTCTTGGGAGAAAGATGTGCAATTAACTTGCTCCTAAACTCAGCCAATCCCGAGGTCCTGGCAGTAAAAACGGTGAGATCTGAGGTACAATCCAGGTTATGGCTGTGGGCTTGAGAGTGGAACGTCCTGGAGCACAGGGAAGCTTTCTTCACTCAAGTTCCTTCTCTCCACACTAAGAAAGCTGTGAAGGGTAAAGGGAAAAATGACATAAAAGCAAGTGTCGGAAACAGAGCGCTTAGGGACAGGGGGTGGCAGAGGGCAGTGGAAGTCAGATCTAGCTTCTTTTGGGGGAAGATGGAAGGGAAATCTAACTCTTGATTCCAAGAGTTTTATTGGTGAACTGCAATCTGAGGCTAGGAATGTCTGGCTGTGGTATCTACTGAAGCAGAATTGAAGTGAATTCAGACTTCTGCTTAAGAGTATGGGACTTTGGGAAACAAACAAACAAAATTCTTTGGAGAGTAGAGGAGTAGGTGGACGGGGCAGGAAGAGTGCAGAATCCTGGTTTTGATCTGTTTCTGAGAGACCCCCCTCCCCTATTATCCTTTGAATAGTGTAGGAGGGTGTAGTGGAAAACACACTGGATTTCGAGTCAGAGGACCTGGGTTCTGCTCCAAATTCTGCCACTTCTTATCTATATGAACTTCTGGGATTCAGTTTCCTCATTTATGAAATGAATCATGTGAATTAGATGATAAAAATCTGAAAATGAAAGTCAACAAACTGCAAATTACATCAATTCTTCCTATAGCAGCAAAGAGGTATGTGAAGTCAGTATTTGGTACAAATATGAACGGAACAGTACCTTCCTCAGATCTAGACTTTTTTCCCCTTATCACTCCAGTCCCCATGACTTCACTCAGCAGCCACAGCTGAGAGGTCATATGGATACCTAAGGTTGCTTTCAGCTCAAAATGCCATGACCTAGGAATACTGTCACCTCGGCTGTAAGAGCTAATGGCATTTTTGGGGACTGGTTCAGGACAACTGTGGACATAGAGTGGGAAGAAAGATTTGGGTATAATGGTTATTGTCAAGGGTTTTGTTTTGCCTCCTTACACTATTCCACTTAGACATCTTGCTAGGGCACTCAATGTCCATGCAGTACAGTGTTGGCTCCTGGAATGGACTTCTGCTTCTACTACAAGGCAATAAATAGACATTATTATTTAAGGGATCTGTTCTTAATGGCTCATTGAGTGGGAATTCTAGGGGTCTCCACTGCTGAGTCAGGGAGATGCAAGCAATAGGTTAGTGTAGTGGAAAGAATACTATCTCTGAAGTCAGAAGACTTGGGTTCCTAGCCAACTCTTCTTTTTATTCCCCAAGTGGAGTCTGGAGAAGTCACTTCTGTCCAGGTGTTAGTTTCCTTCTCAGGAAAATGAGGGATGGGGTGGACTTAATGCTCTCAAAGGCCCCTTATTCCTCTGACTCCTTTACTCTCATGTGGATGTGAGATGCTCTCTGTCTACTTTTCCTCAGAGAAAGGTTAGACTCTAGGTTTCTTATAGGTATTCTTTTGAAATGGTGGCATTGAGTGGGCAGAGCAGTGATCTTCAGTGACAACCAACCTAGCCCCCTGGTATTTTTCTTGGGCTTCCAAGCCTCAAGTGCCTCCTGAGGCATCTCTGTGGGCCAGAGAGCTCAGGAGACTGTGAGGCAGAGGTGAGCAGCTGCTCAGGATGCTGGTGGCTGAAATTACTATTTACAGTAAGCTGCAGCATCTGGTCCAGGTGGATACATGAACAGAGGGAGAAAATATTCTCTTTAGCTGACATGACTTCTCATATCATAGGACCCAATGATACAATCATGAGGGAGTCAGTTCTTTCAGCTCTCTGAGAAAAGGACTTTCTATTCTGTGTATGCAATTATTTTAATGGCTACATGGAGGTATTGCAATGTAATTGTTTCAAACTATCAAGGGCTACATATCAAACAACAAGTATTTATTGTCTGTTGTGTGGCAGGTACTGTGCTAGGCTCTGGGGATAAAAAGAAAAAAAAATTCATCATCTTAAAGATACACACACACACACACACACGCGCGCGTGCGCGTGTTTTTTTATCGATGTGATTTGGTCTTCGTGTCCTAATGAGAAAGGACTTTCTTCTAGAATATAAGCTCTTCTAGGGCAGGGCCTGTCTCATTTTTGTATTTTTATCCTCAGTGCCTATAACATGAATGCACTGGTTTGCTTTTCTTTTTTTTAACTGGGCTTGTAATTACATTAGTGGAGGGAGCTCCATGTGAGGACCTGCTCCTGCCAATTGAGATGGACGCCTTCTGTACCATTTATGCCTTGGAGTTTTTTGGGAGCACTGAAGCTAAGTTCAATGCCAAGGGTCACACAGCCAGGTTGTTTCAGAGGTGAGACTTAAACTCTATCTCTGAAACCAACAAGGCAAGGCTATGTCTCATCTCTGGCACATACTAGATAATTAAAAGCTTGTTGATTTGATTCACCTTTAGACAATAAGCAATGGATTCTTAAAGACTGAAGAAGAATGAAGATTCTTGAAGGGGAATCCAAGACAATTACAGAAAGTTAGAATTGGAAGGGAACCCAAGAGATCATTTAGCCAATAGCTATCAATTTATAGATGGGGGAAAACAGAGGGGAATGAATTGCCCAAAGTCACACAGCCCAGTATGTGTCAGAACTGGGACTCAAACCCAGGTATTCAGAGTTCTTTCTACTCCATCACAGTTCAGCTAGTCTTCTAAAGTATACACCTTAAGTCTACAGACTCATTTCTCCATTTCCATCCAAAATAGCTGGTTCACATGATGAATACCCTTGGCAGATCCCACAATCTGTAATTTCTTGATTTCATAGGATCCTAGATCTAGAACAGGAAGGGAACTTAGAAGTCATTTAATGTGATCCCCTCATTTCACAGCTGAGGAAACTGAGGCCCAGAGAATGGAAGAGACTTGCCCGATTACAACTAGTATGAAGCACAAAGATGGGAACTGAACCCAGGTCTTTGTACTCTAAAACCAATGCTCTATCCAGTGTGCTATAATTTCAGATACATTAAGCAAAATTTTCTAATGTTCTTACTCATATCAACACCTTTGTCCATTACAGATCACATCTTGACAAATACTTTATTAATTTGTCAGGTATGAGACCCTTATCTTCTATTAGTTAAAAGGTGTTCATTGCTCTGTTTTTGAAAAAATATTTAATTTTTCATTTTTTGATACCTACAACACTGCTGGCATTTGGTCATCTATATTTACTCCTTGACATTATGGCTTGTGAGATTTTCAATAGGATTTGAGTGAGACTTCAACTTCAACTTCAACTTCATCACCTCAGTCTTCAGCAGACATTTATTGTTGCCTGCTGTGTGCAGGGCACATGGCTTAGTGCAGAGAATAATCAAGGAGACAGAGAGGAATAGAGAACTCTGGTGTGGTACACTGGAAAGTTCTGACTTTGGAGTCAAAGAGATTGGGTACAAATCCTGACTTTTCCACTTAACCTTTGGGGGGAGTGGAGAGACAACACTTGACCTCTCCGGACTTCAGTTTCCTCATCTCTAAAATGTGGTTATTGGACTTAATATCTTTGAAGGTCACTTTCAGGTCTGAACCTAGGATCTTACTAGACAAAGTACAAAGTACATTATGCACCAAGGTCATACTGTGCTTGAGGGACAGTGAAATAGACAAATTTGGCTGCAAGGGAAGGTTTGGAGAGGGGAAATAGTAGTTGAAAGGCATAGAGAGATAGATATAACTAGGAATATTTCCCTAGTTATGAAGGGGATGGTGCACAGAGGACCCTCTAGGTAGAAAGAGGGGTAACTTATCCCCTCCTTCTTCTCCCCTGACCTTTCCCAATTCATGATCCCATTCCCTTGCCCTCTCCCAGACCAGTTCTTCCCCCGCCTCTCCATGATGCCTTTGAGGCATGTATGGTATAGGGACAACAATCTATAGACCACTGTAAGAATATGTTTGGGGTTAAGGTTTTGCCCTCTGCCTTAGTTATGACTCAGGTTGTCTTGAATAACATGTTAATGATTCAAGAGTTGATTCAAATGAATTTCTATATCAGGCCTTTCTAAAAAGGTGGCTTAGAGACAAGATAGTATAATGAGAAAAAACCCAAAAAATCTCTGGACTGGAAGTCTGAGGATGTGGGTTCTAGTCCCATTATCTCACTCTATTTGGCTGATCTTGGGTAAGGTCCTTCCTCTCACGCTGGGGGGGATGGTGTCTCTTTTCTTATCTGTAAAATGAAGAGAGTTGTGCTAGAAGATCTGCAAGGTCCTTTCAGACTCTACCAGTGTGAGTCTAGACAGTTTTCTAGGCAGCATTGGAAGGCACTGTTACCTTATAGGTAAACCTGCCTCAGCCCATGCCGATGGGCTCTCTCTTCAGTGTTCCATGCCAATAGTAACATGGTAACCTCTCCAAGACCAGTTGTTCTTCCTGGCATTGACTGCAGGATATTTTGAAATGACAAGGTGCCAATAGCTGGAGCTCCCAGCTAAATATTTTCTGAATGAATTATCGAGCACCTACCTGCCTAAACATCTTCCCAAAGGGCATAGTGTTCATACAGGTTTAAAGGGGACTTTTATTGGGTTTGTAGTTTTTCTGTGGAACTGTGTTCCAAGCTCTTCCAAAAAAAACTCACCCAGACAAGGTTGGAAGGTAACAAAAGTGTGTTTGCTTCTAATGGGACAGCCCTCCCTCCTCATTAGTTAAACTTTGTCAATACCAGGCACTTTTGCTGCCTGGGAGGCACTGGTCTACCAAGAAGAAGGAAGCATGACTGAGTCACTGGTGTCCTTATGCCAGGATAGGATCATTCTTCCTAGGCTAGGAGAATTTTTATGAGCCTACTTTCCTGTCTAGAGGACATCTTGAAAAGAGACCTGTATGTTTGATCTTGCAGAGGTCATAGTAAGTGTGATCTTGTGAACAGGTTTAGTTCTGGGGATGTAGTGTTAGCTTGCCTATTGCAATACCTAGTACATAGTAGGTAAAATGAATGAATTAATGAGCAGGATAACTACTATAGTATGAAGCAGAATAAAGACCAACAATCACTTAAAGTGGAGGCAGCATGGCAGAGTGGAGAGACTACTGGATTGAGATTTAAAGGATCTGAATTGTGGAAGGGCTTGTTTGTTTGTTTGTTTGTTTGTTTGTTTTAGCACCAGACCTGTGATTTCATGGGTATAAGGATCTCCTACTGAAGAAACACCTTCTACCAATGCAAATCAGTCCCTTTTCTGCCACTCAGAGTCATAGAGAGCTAACTGGGACACTGAGAGGTTAAGTCACCCACTCAGGGTCACAGAGCTAGTATGTGGCACAGGTCTTCCTGACTCTGAGACCTGCTCTCAATCAAATCTGGGAGCCAGGGATATGAAGACAAAAGTAAAGCAGTTCTGCCCTCAAGGAGCTTCTTATATCTATATGGATGCCTATATAGGTATATGCTAAAGAGACCTAAGTTGATTTTTCGGGGAGGATCCAATATCAACAAAGTGAAGGAGATCAAGAAAGACTTTATGTGGAAGGCAGTGTTAGAGCTGAGTCTTGAAGGCAATGAAGAAAGCCAAAAGGCAGAAGGGAGGAGGGAGCTGCATCTCAGGCATGTGTAAGGAACAGCAAGAAGGCCAGCGTCATTGGATCAGAGAATTATGAAAGGGCATGATTTGAAATGAGGATGGAAATGTAGGAAAGGAGTCAAGTTGTGAATAATATCTTTAAATAAGTTTAAATGCATATTTTCTGTTTCTTATATCACTATAGTTATCCCCAGGATCCTTCCTCCTTGCCCTGCCAGAGAACCATCCCATATGACAAATAGTATATTTTTTTAGAAAGGGGAAAAATTAGCACAACTGATCAATACATTGAAAAATTCTGAAAACAAAACAAAACAAAACAAAATACACGTATAATGTGTACACCTCCCAGCTCCATGAAGGGGTGGGTGGGGGTGTCTTCTTACATCCCTTCATTTGAGTCAATCTTGATCTCTATAGTTTTGTGACATTCACTTTAGAATTTTTGGTGTGTGGTTGTTCTTTCCATTTCTATTGTTGTAGTTACTGTGTATATTGTTTTCTTGGCTCTGTTTACTTCACTCTGCATCAGTTCATGTAGATTTTTCCATGAGTTTCTGTATTCATCACACACATAATTTCCTACAGCACAGGAATATTCCATTACATTCATATGGCTGTGAAGAATTTTAAATGCCAAACAGGGAAGTTTATGTTTGCTTTTAGAGAGAATCACTGGAATTTCTTGAGTAGAGGGATGACAGAGTCAGATCTCTGTTTCAGGAAAATCATCTTCACAGCTTGGTGGAAAACAGGCTAGAGCAGGGGAATATGTGAGCAGGGAGACAAATTAGGAGGCCATTTCAATAATCCATGTGAGATGTGATCAGTTTCCTACTCTGTCAAATAAAGAGCTTGTTCTGTTTAGATGGTCCCTTCTAATTCTGACATGTCAGTTCTTTAAAAGAAGGTGTAGTAGTGGATTGAGTCAGGCAGGGCATGGAATGCTTGAGCTCAAATCCTGCCTTGGGCACTTACTGGCTGTATTTCCCTGGGCAAATCAGTTATTATCACTGGGCCTCTGTTTCCTTCTCCCTAAAATGAAAAGTTTGGATTTACCTTCTCTACCAGCTCTAAATCTATGATCCTGTGAGTGGTAAAGAAACATTCCAGTTCAGGCTATCTCCCTCAGTGCTGGGTGTAAAAATCTTATAATGGGAACAAAAAATAACTGGTATTTTTATAGTACAAAGAATTTTCCTTATAATACCCCTTTGAAGTAGGTCATGAAACTGTCATTATATCATTTTTCAGATGAAGAAATCAGAGTTTAGAAAGATAAAGTGACTTGCTTCCAGGTCAATCAATCAATAAACATTTATTAAAAGCCTACTTTGTACTAGGTACTAAGCGTTAAGTGCTAAGCAATGGGATACAAAAAGAGGCAAAAGACAGCCCCTGTCCTCAAGGAGCTTACAATCTAATGGGGGAGACAACATGCAAACAAATATATACAAAGTAAGCTACAAACAGGATAAATAGGAAATAATCAACATAAGGAAGGCACTGGAATTAAGAGGGGTTGGAGAAGGCTTCCTGTAGAAGGTAGGGTTTTAGGTTAGATTTAAAGGACGCCAGGGAGATCAGTAGTCTGAGCAGAGGACAGAGAATGCTCAAGGCATGAGGGACAGCCAGAGAAAATTCCCAGAGCCAATATATGGAGAGTCTTCTTTATAGAACAGCCAGGAGGCAAGTGTCACTGGATCAGAGTGTGTGTAGGGGAGCAAGGTGTAAGAAGATTGGAAAGGTAGGAGTGGGCTAGGTTACAAAGGTATTGGAATGCTAAACAGAGCATTTTGCATTTGATCCTGGAGGTGATTGGGAGCCACTACAGTTTATTGAATAGGGGGTGGGGATGGCATGGTTGGGTCTGTATTTTAAGAAAATTACTTTAGTGACTGAACAGAGAATGGATTGGAGTGGGAGAGACTTGAGGCAGACAGACTCACCAGCAGGCTATTGCAGAAGTCCAGTAGTGAGGTGATGAGGGCTTGCTTTAGAGTGGTGGCCATGTCAGAGGAGAGAAGGGGGCATATTAGAAAGACACTGCAAGGATGAAATTGAGAAGCCTTGGCAACAGTTTAGATATAGGGAAGAGAGATAGTGAGGAGTCCAGGATGACTCCCAGGCTGTGATCCTAGGGACTAAGAGGATGGTACTGATCTCTACAGTTAACAGGTCACACTACTAATATATGGTAAACTCAAGTTTTGAACCTGAGTTGCCTGCCTCTCAGCTTTTTGCACTATACCAGACTAACTTTGCTCCTGAAGCTAAGAAAGGTGAATAGGTTTGGGGTTAGGGCAGGGGGACCCTGTCTCCTGTTTAATCACTAAATGGAAGGAAGAGGGGATCTCTCAGAACTGGAGCACATCAGGATAAGGAGGGGTTTTACTCCAGTTCATACAACCTGAAGAAGACGTGAAACTTTTTTGATATAGGGGAAAGAATCCTGGATCTGGAGGCCGCAGCCCTACACTCAAATCCTGTGTGACCTTGGGAAAGTCATTTAATCTCTCTCTACTCCTCAGGTGCCTCTTTTGAGAGGGTTGGACTTAATGACCTCTAAGGTCCTTTCTAGCTTTAAATCTAGGATGGATTTTAGTCCACTGTTTGGTAAATATTTTCTGGCTCTGTGTTTTCTCCATGGGTGTGGTGCTGAAAATCTTCAGTTCCTGAAGTAAAATACACCCAAAAATGGAAAAAAAAATAATAAAAAACACAGGAATAGAAGTCAGGTGATCTGGGATTTAGTCTGTCTTTTGCATTAGATTAGTCTGTGACCTTGGACAAGGCACTTACACTTTCTAGGACTCAGTTTCCTTATTTGTAAAATGAGGGAGCTGGAAGGAGGGATTGTTGAGGCTCTTTTTAACAGCAACATTCAGGAAGTATGTGTTTCTGTTTCTCAGCCAAATCTTGATTCTGTCCAGGTCTACCTTGAGCTTCGGAACTAGATATGAAAACCAAACTCATGGTTGCCTAATTAGGGGGAAAGAGGAGTGAAACCCTTTGTTTTGTTCATTTGCTAGTGACCTGGGCAGGACTAGCATTTATGAGAGCTGTTCATCAACTTATATCAGATCAGTGTCATATTTGCTGCTATTACATGCTTCTCATTCTTTGCTGCGACTGAAGTCACTCTCTGGCTCCAGATGAATTCTCCTGAGAACTGGATCTGGAGTCAGGAAGACCTGAGTTCAAATCCAGCCTCAGTCACTTAGCTATGTGACTCTGGGCAAGCCACTTCACTTCTGTTTGCCTTAGTTTCCTCAACTGTAAAGTGGGGATAATAACAGCATCTACCTAGCAGGGTTGTTCTGAGGATCAAATGAGATATTTGTAATGCACTTGGCACTGTGTGTGACACATAGTAGTCTCTATATAAATGCTTATCTCCTCCCTTCCTCCCTGAGGATTACCAGGGAGTCACCCGGAGCCAGAGTGATGATTTTGTAAATCTCTGGTCTTCCCTTTGGGTCTGTCAAAAGTTTCAACTGAGGGAATCTCAAACCCTTTTTTTCCTTTTAGTGGTTTGCGACAGACTAGCCCATAAGTAATACCCCTGTGCCATTGAAATCAAGCCTAAGGCTTCATCTCATGGATTAATTAACTTCATTCTCTTCTAAGGCTGTAGACTGACTCTATGCCCTGGTCAGTGGTGGGTCTCACAAAAGCTGGAACTAGAGAGATGTATATCAATGACCCAGGGTAACTTATCCCTAATCAAGGATTAAAAGAAAATCCTGCTCCAAATACATGTTTGACTCAAAGTGAGTTGGTGGCTTCCTCTTTTCATCAGCAAGATTTTTATTACTATTTGGCCTCTGGTTAGGCATTTGGCAAATAAAAAGTTTTTTTTTTTCTCATTTCACCCTCTGCTACTTTTCCTTTCAACTCTCTATTCCCAAGACAGACAGAATACTTCATATAATGGTATAAGCTTAAATTCTGATTTCCAAGGAAAATTGTACAGAGGGATCCCACCTCTGGGAGGGTCCCTATTCCTGGGAATCTTAAACCTTTTTGGGTCCTAGGTGGGAGATGATGCATTAATTCTAATATGTTGCAGCCTTATTCAGAGCCATAGTAGGCCTGATGGAAACACCTGCTCCCCATTTTGTGAGAGGCACTGGTGAGTGGGGCACAAATTATGTTTCCATTTGGGCTAAAGAAGAACATTCCCTTCTGCCTTGAATGAACCAGGTGAGAATTAGTAGGAGGGCAGGATAGCCTTTCTAGAGCCAGACAGGCTGGTCTTGAGAGTGCCAGAACAATGAGCATCTATGGTGTTCAGGGGTTCAGGCCACAGCCACTCTCTGCTCTCTTAGGTCTTTCTCCTGATTCCATTATCTTCTGGGAGTATATGACAGTGTGGATTAAAAGGTCTCTAGAAATACAAGAAGCAGGTTATATTTGCTATGGTGGGCTCACTATCCTTACCACCTCTCCCCCCCAACAAATTGGCACACATGGCCATCTTTAGGGATGATATTCTATGTACACAGATGGTCTAATGGATCATATATTTAAAGCTGGAGGGCTCTCTAGTCCAATTCCCTCATCTTCCAGATGGGGAATTGAGATTCAAAAAAGTGACTTGTACAAGGTCACACAGATAGTAAATGGCAGAGCTAGAATTTGAACCCAGGTCCTCTGATTCCAAATTCAGAGTTCTTTCTACAGTACCACATTGTCTCTCCTTGGCAGAGGTTTTGTCTTAATTATTATCAAATTTTGAATTATTTTGGTGTGACTAGGAAAAAGTGCTCGTACTCAGATGGGAAAGGATAAATGTTCAGGGTACAAATGAGTGGAAATCTCATGTAATAAATTCTCTCCCTTTGTATGTCCTACAGGGGCTTTCCTGATCCCATATACCCTGTTTCTCATTATCGCTGGGATGCCTTTGTTCTACATGGAATTGGCTTTGGGCCAGTACAACCGAGAAGGGGCTGCTACTGTATGGAAAATCTGCCCATTTTTCAAAGGTAAGAGGAGAGGGGTGTTGGTCTTTGAGAAAGAAAGAAAAAGGGCAGTCAAAGGCACTTTCTCAGGGAGCAATGAAAACAAGGTAATGGGGAGACAAGGGTAAGCAGGGGAATGGAAGAACCTGGGCCTGGGGTGTGGCTGTTGGTGATATCTGCCTCCAGGGCTGGTATAACACAGTTATAGAGTTTGACTTAGGTGTATCAGTATATCAATAGGGAACTGATGAGGGTCAAGCATAGCAGGCATTCAAAGCTACTTGAAGCTAGTGACTTGACTTGATGTGATGAAATCTGGAAGAAATACTTGGCTTCTTTCTATCATTTGTAGCAGTTGGTGCATCTCCACACTTGGTGCATCTCCACACTTGGTGCATCTCCACACTTGGTGCATCTCCAAAGGAAAAAGCATCAGTATCTGCTTTTTCTTGTCTGTACTAATAATCCTAGGAAGATAGTACCTGGATTAGCAAACTACATTTTTCTGATCATTGGTACTAAGCAGAAAGACAAATTCAACAAATTCAAATTTAAGAATCCTGTAAGGGTCTACAATGTTCAAAATGTTATATTAAGGGCTAAGGAATACAAAGTTTCAATAGGACCCTATCCCTGCCCTTGGGGTGGTTAGGTGGTACAATGGATAAAGTGATGGGCCTGGAGTCAGGAAGACCTGAATTCAAATCCTGCTTCAGACACTTACTAGCTGTATGACCCTGGGCAAGTTGTTTAACCCTGTTTGCCTCAGTTTGCTCACCTATAAAATGAGCTGGAGAAGGAAATAGCTAACCATTCCAGTATCTTTTTCAAGAAAACTCCAAATGGGATTGTGAAGAATGGGATATAACTGAAAATGACTGAATAACAACAACAACATCCCAGCTCTCATGGATATTATGATTTAGTAGTAGATATGAAATACAAAGAGAAAACTAGAATACATAATAATTATAATAGAAAAGAATATATTCACCATGTGGAAAACAAAATGTTATATGAGGTCCAAGGGGGAAAAGGTCACTAATGATTAGAAAAAATCAGGGAAGACCAAACAGAAGAGATGGCATTTATATAATCACAAAATATTAGAAGTCCTTAGAAATCATCTAGTTGTTAAAGAAACTGAGACCTATAGAAAAGAAAGGATTCTACCAAGGTCACACAGTCAGTAAGCAGTAGCCAAGAGTCAAACCCATGTCTTCTATGCCAAGCCCATGTGCTCTTTTCCTCATGCCCCAGTTCTTCCCCTAATGTGGGTGACATTTCAGTAAGCAAAGGAGGGATATAAAGACATTCTAGAGAGAAAACAAGGATATACAAAGTCATAGAGAAAGAAAGGAACAAGCAAGTTTGGGGTACAGCAAAGTGTTTCACTTTGTTTGGAATTGTAGAGTATGTGGTAGAGAACCATATGAGTTGGAGCTAGAACAATCTTGGTGTCAAATTTCTGGGCAAAGAAGTTTGAACTTTACCCAGTAGACAAGAAAGATCTTTGAATGTTTTGAACAGAGGAATGAAAGGATTATATCTATGCATAAACAAGATTAATTTAGGAGTGGTATGAAGGATGATGAAGGGTAGCATGGTGTAGTGGAGAGATAACTGCCCTTGAAGCAAGGAAAAGCTGAGTTTAAAACCTGCCTCTGACAAAAAATGGCTGCATGACTTTGGAGAAGTCACTTAACCTCTTTAGTGCCCTTGGCATCTCTAAGATCACATCCTGCAGAAAAAGTGTTGACTCATTGGTAGAGAGAGCTTCCTTGCTTGGAAATTCTCTACACTAGTGATGTCAAACTGAGAAACATGGGATCCATGCAGTCTTATTGACTTAGAAAATCACAAATTAATATCATCTGTGTTGTGTTGTATTCTTATTTATTTTTCAGACATTTTCCAGTTACATTTTAATTTGGTTAGGGCTGTATGGAGGGCTAGCAATCTCACACCTCAGTCCTATATAAACAAAATCACAGAACTGGTGCCTATCCCAGTGTCTACATGAAGAATGAATTAAGGAGGGGATTGATAGTGAGAATGGAAAAAAACTTTTAAGGAGGCTATTGAAATTCTATTCCTGTACATAATACAAAACCTTTGTATTAGGGTTGTGGCAATGGGGAGAATACTGACAGAAGAGATACTGTGGAGGTGGAATTGACAGGCCTTGATAATTAATTGCCTATGGGAGGACAAGGAAGGAAGGAAAGAAGACAGCCTGGATTGTTGATCAGAAGAGTACATCGCGCCAGGCAAGGAGAGGAGCGCAGTTTGGTGTGAGCGCGCAGGCAGTGCAGGCCTCAGAGAACTTGAAGCAGACCTCAGCAGACTGAATCACAGGCAGCTGTAGCAATTTCCAGACTTTTCAACCCATGAATGCCAAAGACAACTTAGAAGGTCAGTAGGAAAAGTCTGTTTCTGTGGTGGTGAGAGAGAAGCATGGTGGGGTTCCAGCCCCAGTCCCTGAGTGTGGCCCGGGGGCAGTGGCTGCCTCCAGAGCTTCTGGCCCACAGACTGAGGGGATTTGAGTGGCCAATCAGAGGGCGATTGCAGGGATCTCTCTGCTGGTGCAGGATTCTCTTGCTTTGCCCATGCTTGGATCTGGGTCACAGTTCTAAGTGGCAGTCCTGGGGCGAGGAGAAGAGCTGGCGTGGTGGAGCTTGTAGTGGTGGTGGAGAACAAATCCTCCTCACAGGTCCAAGGCAGAAAAGAGTGCTTGTGGTTACTCATAGACCAGAGCACAGGCCAGGAAAGGAGTAAACACCTGACCATTGATCATAGTACCTTGAAAGAAGTGAAAATTTTCAGGTCCCTAGAAGTATCTCTGAACACAGCTGCACAAAACCCCCAAGCTTGGGACAGTACATTCTCCACACTGGAAGCAGACTCCTACCTTAACAAAGAGTTTATAACTCAAGTAATTGGCTGGGATCATGAGCAAGTAGCACAAAAAGAATCAGACCATAGAATCTTTCTTTGGTAACAAAGAAGATCAAAACATACAACCAGAAGAAGACAACACAGTCAAAGCTCCTACATCCAAAGCCTCCAAGAAAAATATGAATTGGTCCCAGGCCATGGAAGAGCTCAAACAGGAGTTTGAGAAGCAAGTAAGAGAAGTAGAGGAAAAACTGAGAATGATACAAGAAAATCATGAAAAGCAAGTCAACAGGTTGCTAAAGGAGACCTAAAAATATACTGAAGAAAATAACATCTTAAAAAATAGCCTAAGCCAAATGGCAAAAGAGGTCCAAAAAACCAATGAGGAGAAGAATGCCCTAAAAAACAAAATTGGCCAAATGGAAAAGGAAGTCCAAAAGCTTACTGAAGAAAATACTTCCTTAAAAATTAGAATGGAGCAATTGGAAGCAAGTGACTTTATGAGAAATCAAGACACTGTAAAACAAATTCAAAAGAATGAAAAAAAAAATAGAAAACAATGTGAAATATCTCATTGGAAAAACAACTGACCTGGAAAATAGGTCCAGGAGGGATAATTTAAATATTATTGGACTATCTGAAAGCCATGATCAAAAAAAGAGCTTAGACATCATCTTTCAAGAAATTATTAAGGAAAACTGTCCTGATATTTTAGAACCAGAGGGCAAAATAGAAATTGAAAGAATACACTGATCACGTCCTGGAAGAAATCCCAAAGGAAAACTCCTAGGAATATTGTAGTCAAATTCTAGAGTTCCCAGGTCAAAGAGAACATATTTTAAGCAGCCAGGAAGAAACAATTCAAGTATTGTGGAAACACAATATGGATAACACAAGATTTAGCAGCTTCTACATTAAGGGATCACAGGGCTTGGAATATAATATTCTGGAGGGCAAAGGGGATAGGATTACAACTAAAAAATCACCTACCCAGCAAAACTGAGCATAATCCTTCTTGGGAAAAAATTGACACTCAGTGAAATAAAAGACTTTCAAGTATTCTTGATGAAAAGACCAGAGCTGAATAGAAAATTTGACTTTCAGATACAAGACTCAAGAGAAACATGAAGAGGTAAACAGCAAAAAGAAAGCATAAGAGACTTATTAAGGCTGAACTGTTTACATTCCTGCATGGAAAGATGATATTTGTAACTCATGAGTCCTTTGTCAGTATTAGAGTAGTTGGTGGGGGAAAAAATTATATGTGTGATGTATAGATAGATAGATAGATAGATAGATAGATAGAGGGCACAGGGTGAGTTGAAGATGAAGGGATGATATCTGGAGAGTAAAATTAAAGGGTGAGAGGATTATATGGAGGGAAGGAGAAAGGGAGAGGTATAACAGGGTAAATTATCTCACATAAAACAGACAAGAAAAGGCTTTTACAGTGGAGAGGAAACAGAGGAAGGTGAGAGGGAATGAGTGAACCTTATTCTCATAGGATTTGGCTTAAGGAGAGAATAACATACACACTCAGTTGGGTATGGAAATCTGTCTTACTCCACAGGAAAATGAGGGGGAAGAGGACAAGAGAGCAGGAGGATGATAGAGGGGAGGGCAGATTGGGGAGGGGGTAATAAGAAGCAAGCACTTCTAAGGAGGGACAGGGTTAAAAGAGAGAATAGAATAAATGGGGGTTGGGATAGGATTAAGGGAAATATACTTAGTTTTTCACAACATGACTCCTATGGAACTGTTTTGCATC
The DNA here is from genome assembly GCF_900497805.2 of Vombatus ursinus. Lineage (NCBI taxonomy): Eukaryota > Metazoa > Chordata > Mammalia > Diprotodontia > Vombatidae > Vombatus > Vombatus ursinus. The sequence continues at coordinate 18,419,501 of NW_020954571.1, read as the reverse complement.
ACTACACATGTATAACCTGTATCAAGTTGCTTGCCTTCTCAATGAGGGTGGGGAGGGGAGGCAGGAAGGGTGAAAATTTGTAACCCAAGTTTTAAAAACACATGTTAAAAAAAATTGTTTTCATATGCAAGTCAAAAATAAGATGTATAGGAAATGGGGTATGGAAATCTGTCCTACCCTACAGGGAAATTGAAGGGGAAGGGGATAAGAGAAGGGGGGGAGAGATAGAGGGGAGGGCAGATTAGGAGAAGGGGTACTTAGAATGCATGCCATCTTGGGGTGGAGGGAGGGACGAGATGGGGAGAAAATTTGGAACTCAAAATCTTGTGGAAGTGAATGTTGAAAACTAAAAATAAATAAATTTAAATTATGCTAAATAAAATAAAATAAAATGACTTGCAAAAAAACACAAGGGAAATTCAGCATTAAAGCTGGCATGATGGTGCTCGCCTTTGCCTCCACTCTCTCCCCCACTAGTTCTTTTTAATTAATCAACAAATATTTTTGAGTAGGTGGTAGACTGGGAAGAGAACTAGATTTTGAGTCACGGGACCTGTGTTTGAATCTAAACTCTACCATTTACTACCTTTGTGATGTCTGACAAGTAACTTCAATTCTCTGGATCTTAGTTTGTTCACTGGTAAAATAAGGGAGCTGGAATAAATGACTAAGGGTTCTTTTTGCCCTAACATTTCATGAATCTGCAAATGGTGATTAGTTCCAGCCTAATGGGAACGTGCAATGTGAATTCAAAAATGTGACCATTTCGTGGGATTTGGTATTTACATTAATTGAGACCTAGATATAAATGACTATACAAGGTATATTTGTTGTTGTTCAGTCATTAATTCATGTCTGATTCTTCATGATCCTCTATCAGGTTTTCTTGGCAAAGATACTAGAGTGAGTTGCCATTTCCTTCTCAAGTAGATTAAGGCAAATAGGCACAGCTAATGAGTGTTTGAGGCCAGATTGGAACTCAGGTCTTCCTGACTTAAGGTCTAGTACTCTATCCACTGAGCCATCTAGTTGAATATATATATATATATATATATATATATATATATATGTACATACACACATATATGTATAATAGATTGAATGTAACTATACAGAGAAATGCACTAGCCTTGGAGGGACTACTGAGGTGTGGAAAGGGTTATAGAGAATTCAGTTAAATTTGACAAGTATTTATTAAAAGTTTACTCTGTACAAGACACTGTGAAGTATAAATTCATGAAGTTTGTAGCCTAGTTGAGACAACATGGTTCAGAGACACAATTTTGAGGAAACTAAACAGAATGAAAACATTTACAGGGCATCCCAAGTGTCTTAGTATAGTTTTAAGTTATTAAAACCCCAAATTGCACTAAGACTTTAGAGAGACCCTACATATAACTAAGTACTATGTAAAGACTCCAAGGAGCTCAGAGAAGGGAGCTATTAAAAATGGATAGGGTAGTCAGAGAAGATTCTGCAAAGGAGATGGCTCTCGAACTTAGCTTTGGAGTCCCTTCTCTGATCATTTCACAACCTCTTTCCAGGTGTTGGCTATGCTGTTATCCTCATCGCGCTTTATGTGGGCTTCTACTACAACGTCATCATTGCGTGGTCTCTCTACTACCTGTTCTCTTCATTCACCCTTAATCTCCCCTGGACCAACTGTGGCCACCCCTGGAACAGCCCAAACTGCACAGATTCCAAGTTCCTCAATGGGTCTGTGTTAGGCAATGGAACCAAATACTCCAAGTACAAGCACACGCCGGCGGCAGAATTCTATGAGTAAGTCTTGGTCCATTCTCCCTTTTTCCTTTGTGTTCCCCAGGCCTGGAGGTTTAGTGGTGATAGGTCAACCAAGTCCTTTTGTTCCTGCTATAGGCCAACATAAGGATGGCTGAATTGAAATGAAACCGGGTCAAAACTAGGTTTGCTTTAATGTTGTGTATTTTGGATCTCCTCCACATCTGTGAGAAGATGAGACCATTAAAAACAAACAAACAAAAGGGTCCAAGAAAAAAAAAGATATCCTACCTAGCATCATAATTTTATGTATCTGTCTTATTAGAACAGAGATGGGTCAGTATTACATTGGGGTGCAGTGGAAAGAGCATTGGTTTTTGAGTAAAAAAACCTGGATTTATATCTTGGCTTTACTACTTGCCACCTGTGTGACCTCAGGTGAGCCCACTCTCTGGACCTCTCTTTCCTTGTCTGTAAAATGAGGAAGTTAGACTAACTGATCTTTAAGGTAGCATCACATGGAGAAAAGAAGACTAGATTCTGATTCAAGATCTGAATTTGAATCCTACCTTAAGCAATGAAGTCCTATGTGACTATGGACAAGTCTCTTAGACTCTCTAATCCTCAATTTTCTCATTTGTAATATAATGAAACCATAAGACCTACCTCACAAGGTGATTGAGAGTATCAATTATTTGCATGAGATAATTTACATAAGATATTTTGCAATCGGGGAAGCTAGATGGTGCAGTAGATAGAGCACCAGGCCTAGACTCAGGAAGAACTGAGTTCAAATCCAGCCTCAGACATTTAATAGCTGTGTAATGCTGAGCAAGTCACTAATCCTATTTTCCTCAGTTTCCTCATCTGTAAAATGAGCTGGAAAAGGAAATGGCAAACCACTCCAATATCTTTGCAAGAAAATCCCAAATGGAGTTACAAAGAATTGGACATGACTGAACAACAAACAATACTTTGCAAAACTCAAAGCACTAGTTAATGTTACAATCATCACTATTATCATCGTTTAAGGTCCCTTCTAGTGTTAAAGCCAATGATTAGTAATTGGTCTGATTAGCAAGTGGTAGTTTCTTTGACTTAAAAACAAAACTTTAGAATATTTTCATATAGCATAATTTTTCACTTGGCTTTCAATATAATTTTTGTTACATGCTAAATTCTAAATATCTTAAACGGAAACTAATAAGTAAAGTGATTTAAAAGTACCAGTCACAGTAGTTCTGCATTATATAGCAACATATTATAAACTTAAAGATCAGAAAGCACTAGTACCACAAGTTGAAAGTACACTGAAGAAATCAGTAATTTCTTGAATCCAAGTTGTTGTTGTTTTAACTTGTCAGTTTTAGATCTTGGTGTGATGGAAAAGAGCTCAGTTTGGAGTCTGAGAAACTGGTTTTTAATCTCAGCTATATACATCCTACCTTTATGACTCTGAGCACAGGACTTCCCCTCTCTAGGCCTCAGTTTCTCAATCTGTAAAAAGTAGTTTGGCTAGATGACCTTAAAGCTTCTTTCCCATTCTAAATTCATGATTTAATTTCCTTCCATTCTACCATATCAAAATCACATAGTAGAAAAACAGCAGAACTGAGATTTGAACCTAAGTCTTTTGATTTAAGATGTATTTCATTTTCTGTTACACGACCTGATTACCAAACACTTATTGACTCATTTCAAACAGTTTAAGATGGGGCTGGGGAGGCTGGGTCTATTCACACTGATCTCAATGCCCAGTCTTCCATAACACTTCGGTTGATTTTCTTCATGTGTTTAAGCCCCGTCTCTTTGCTAGACTATGAGCTCCCACACAGTGGTTTCCTACTTCTCCATCTTGAGCTCCCTGACATCCTCCAGTGCTCTTATATTCTAAGATGATTTTATCTCTTACAATGAAGACCCTGAGAACCCGCCAAGGAAGAACTTTTCTGGAACTTTTTACTCGACAAGAATGGTTCATGCCATTTCTGAATGGATCCAAATGGCTGAGGTTTTAGAGGTTATGTTGCTATTAATGAAGTTCATATTTGCCTTGTTCCTAAGAGTCCTGGGATCTGGAATCACCAAGAAATCAATCTCTTAGACACAGACTGCTATATAACCTTGCAGGAGAGTCACTGCCTTAGTTAAGACCAAGTGTCCCTGGCCTCCAAGACAGGAGGCATTCTCTTACTGTGGAAACAGCACTAGATTTGAAATCAGAGGACGTGGTTCAAATCTCATCTCTGCTATGTATGATCCTTGACAAGCCATTTAACCCCTCTGTTTTATGGAGGAGTTTCCTCCTCTGTAAAATGAAGGTGTTGGGCTTAAGGATTCCCAAGGCCCCTTTCAGCTCTAATTCTGTGATCCTGTGATCCTGGTCGCTTCTTCCTTTTGGTTTCCGGTATGCCTTACTACTGCTGGGCCATGTGCTCCTCAATCCCTTGCTGGAAAAATCCTGCCTTTGGTCAGTCATTGGTTCCCTCCATTCCTGACCTCTGCAACTAACACCCACAGCTCACACCAACATGGGACTTTTTCCTAGATAATCCAGAAGTAAGAGAAAAGGAAATCTCATCTGTCCCCTTCTCCTAAGCCCCTCTTTCCCTGCTAATAAACAGTATTCTTACTTTGGGAGCATTTGGAACCAAGCTTTCTCTAGAACTTCAGGTGGGTCTTTCTTTTCCTTCTCTTAGAGTTGCTTTCTTCTTAATGCTTACACAGTCTCTCCATTATATCCCATTTGATTACTTCATTGGACCCTCTGAGTAGACATATAAGGGTTGGAATGAGCCTGAGTGCTAGCCATCCCATACTTATCTAACCCCTTTAGACCAATTCATGGAGTTCTTTGGACTCTACTAGCCCTTAGTGCTCCCAGAGCCCTTCTTTGACATACTTTACACCTGAGACTCCATCTTGACATGGAGGGGAGGGACAGCTAGGTGGCACAGTAGATAGAGCACCAGCCCTGAAGTCAGGAGTACCTGAGTTCAAATCTGGCCTCAGACACATAACACTCACTAGCTGTGTGACTCTGGGCAAATCACTTAACCCCAATTGTCTCACTAAAAAAACCAAAACAAAACAAAACAAAAAACACAGATTGAAAGTCATGGAGGGGAGTCTGGGCTCTTGAAGGTTGTTATTAGAACCCAAGCTTTTGTGGGCCCTGCCAAGCTAGAAAGGCTTTAATATGGCCCCTGTGATAGAATCTGTATCTGTCATTCAAGCATTAGGAAGGCTATGGGAAAGGGTACTGCCTTTGGTGTCTGTTCACATCCTGCCTTTCTCTCTTACTACCTATTTGACCTTAGACAAGTCACTCAACCTTTCTAGGCTCTAGTTTCTTCGTATGTAAAAGGAAGGAAGGACAGCTAGGAGGTGCAATGGATAGAATGCTGGACCTGGAGTCAGGAAGACTTATGTTCCTGAGTTCATGTCCAACCTTAGACACTTAGTTAGCTGTATGACCCTAAGTAAGTCACTTTGTTTGCCTTAGTTTCCTCATCTGGAAAATGAGCTGGAGAAGGAAATGTCAAACCACTCCAGTATCCTTGGTAAGAAAACCCCACAAGGGGCCATAAAGAATCAGAAAGAACTAAATAACAACAAAAAATGAAGGAATTGGATTAGATGTCTTTTGAGTTCCCTTCTACCTCTGAATCTGATCCTATGATCAGATTGCTTGACTTCAGAGGCACCAAATATTGTTGATGAGATGATGAATTATTTTTTGGCCATGTCAATTCATAAAATAGTTCCCTAAGGCATATAGAGAGGGGCTTTAATTGGCAATAATGGAGGGGGTTGCTATTTTAACCAGAAATCCTTGCAGTATCAAGGAAGAAATTAAAGATTCGTTCCATGTGAGATCTCTAATTCATATTTTGTTTTGTTGGCCAATGGGATGAGGCCATTCTCTTCCCCATTCATTTTTCTCCTGTGGGCTGTTATCCTGAAACAGGAGTTCTTTGAGGTTTTATAGGGAAGCAGTTCCATCTGTTATTTGAATTAAGTGAACAACCATAGATATTCAGACTTTTGGAGTTAGAAGGAAGAGTTCGATTAACTAGACAAACTTCTGAACATCACAGATTCCTACCTGCCACCCTTCTCACATTCTCACCCCCCCATACACTCACACTGTCTCACATCCCCATTTTTGAATCCTTAGTTTCCTTTAAGATTCAACTTAAATGTTCTTTTCTGCATTAATTAATCCACCAAGAAACATATGCTAAGTAAATAATATGTGCCAGGCACTAAGCTTAGTACTAAGAATATAAAACTAATGAATTAAATAATTCCTATGCTTAATTTTTAAAAAAATAAATCTCCTTAGTTGTCTGTTGGTGCTTTCTTTGTCTTCAAATTACCTTACATTTACTTATCTTATTTACATATTGTGATCTCCAGGCCCAGGAAGGTAAAGTGCCCCAGGACATACCCAAACCCAGGACTAGGATCCAGGACTCCTATTTTCTAGTCCTGTGTTCTTTCCATAACATTATGTATGAATGCATGACTGTAACCAAGTCATTTAAAATCTCTCAGCCTTATTTTCCTCATATATAAAATGAGGAAGTCTGGCTAGAGGACTGCCGCTGTCCCTTCTTGCTTAGAATCTATGAAACTAGCTTGCTTCTCTAATGTGTTCTACCTGGTGTCCTTAGCCTGGTTGGTCAAGGCTAACATTAGGAAGTTATAATGACAATGGGAACTGGATGGAAGGGAGGTCAGGAGGAGAAGAAAGAATAGGATGACATGGGACAAGGAGTATGGGGCAATAGAATGTGTGCTGGACTTGGAATTAAAGGACCTGAAACCTATTTTTCCTGTGTGACCTTGGACAAGTTACTCAATCTTTCTGAGCCTCATTTTCTTCATCTGTAATACAAAGGGTGGGACTAGATGGCCTTTAAAGTTCCTTACAAGTCTATACATATAACCCTATGATCCATTTGTACACACCTATTCCACTGTGCTGGAAACCAGATACACAAAGGCAGAAACTTTGTAGCTTCTTTCTGCATCACAAGGGAGATAGAGACCTTGACACTAAGGTGAATTTCAAGGAATAGAAAGTAGGGCAGTCAAGTGCCTAGCTCTAGGAAATTGTCTGGGCATCAGTGAGTTCCTACAACCCAGAGATGAGACATAAAACTCCTTTTCATATTAAGGAGGCAGGCTTACGTTCTCTGGAGGGCAGCCTTGGGCAGGAATCTCTCAGATCCTTCATTGCATCTATTATTCCCAAATCATTTTAAAGAACAATGGAGAAGAAAGCTCTGAGGGTGGCCTCAGACCCCAAGGTGACACAAAAGAAGAGCTCATAAGGCAAGTGGGTTTCTTTTTAGTATCTGGCTTTTCCAGTTAGCAAAAGAGCACAGTTTTCTATAATTCTGCATTTCTACTGGGGACAAGGTTCATTGAAATGCAAACTCAGAGGATAAGGATTTAGGTTTTCAAAAGCTGCTTTCTCTAGGGCAGCAGCTATGGGATGAAGTATGACAGAAGGAAAAGAGCTTTGAATTTGGAATCTGAAGTTCTCAGTTTCAAACCTACCTCTGCTACTTACTACCTAAGTGACTTTGGACAGATACTGGGCTGTACAGGTCCTTCGTGACTTCAGTAATTCCAGGCTGAATCAATGGTTCTAAAAAGAGAAACTATGGATTTCTGACTCACCCCACCCAATTCCACCCTGCCTGCCAAGGCCTTTGTGCTCACATCTCTTTAGAAAAATCCACTGTATACTATTGGGTAGAGGGAGGATGCAGCTTTATCTGTGACAGACAATAACTCACATCACTGCAACAATTTACAAAACATTCTAGGATAAGCTATAAACACATCAGCCCAATACTTATCTCACATTATTCCCTTTCTCAATATTCCATGATCTAGCCAAACTATACAGTCTGTTTAGTTCTACCTGGTGTCCTTAACCTGGTTGGTCAAGGCTAGCATTAGGAAGTTGTAATGACATATAACATTATATGGTTATAACATTATAACATTAATCATTATAACATTCAGGCAGTCCATCTTCCACCTCACGCACTAGAACTAGCTGGTCTTCAACCCCCATTCCTGAAATGGAGTCTGTCCTTATCTCTTTGAAGAACCCTTAGTCTCCTTCAACACTCAATTGAGGAGCCAGCTCCTCCAAAGGCCTTTCTTCGATCTTCTTAATGATGAGTTCTCTGTCTCTCTCTATGCGTCTCTTTCTCTGTCTCTGTTTCTCTCTCCTCAAATTATCATGAATTTTACTTACTTATCCGTATATTTTGTGCTGTTCCCCTCTCAAAAGTAAACTCCTTAAAGCCAGGGAAAGTTTTTTCCCCTTTTTTATCTTCCTATTCCCAATACACTGTGCCTTGTAATAAGACAATTAATTTGTCAATTAGCTAATTGACAAGTTAATTAATTTTTTGGGTCAGATTGAATTGACTGCATCTCCAAGAAGAGAAGTGACTTAAATATGGTCACACAGCAAGTATGTGCCAGATCTGGAACTGCCAAGTCTTCTCACTCCAAGGCTAGCACTCTACCCTGTGTACCATGCTAACAAATGAGGAAAGTGAGGTATAAGATTAAAGAAATGACTTATTTATGGTCACTATATCAAGATAGTAGCCAAACTGGGACTAGAGCAATGATTTGTGTGTGTTGAGTATAACTGTTATTATCCCCATTTTACAAATAATGAACCTGGGGCTCAAAAGATTTGTATAAGGCAACTGGTGGCATAGTGGATAGAGTACTGGGCTTGGAGTCAGGAAGAACTGAATTCAAATCTAGCCTCAGACATTTACTAGCTGTGTGACCCTGAGCAAGTCACTCAATCTCTGTTTGTCTCAGTTTCTTTAACTGTAAAATAGAGATAATCATAGCACCCACTTCCCAAGGTTGCTGTGAGGATCAAATAATATGGTATAAAAACACTTAGCATAGTGCTATTAAAGCTTATTTCCTTGCTTTTCCTTCTTTTGTAAGATCACTCAACTAACATATCATAGATTTGTATCTGAAGGGGACTTCTTAAGATACTCTGTCAAATCCCCTTCTTTTAGAGATGAGGGAACTGAATCACAAAGAGGTTAAGTGACTGGCCCAGAGTAACATAGGTAATAAGTAACTGAAGCAGGAATTGACCCATATCTTTCTGACCCAACTCCATCACTCTATCCTGTACATCATAGCACACATTGGTCATTCTCCTTCCCTCCCCTCCCCCTCCCATTCTTATCCCATTGTGGTCACCCAGTCTCTAACAAATCAAAGCCCTACATTAGGGGCAGGAAGAGGGCTTTTCTGGGTGTGTGGTCAGGGTAGATAAAGGGGAACCATTTTTCTTCCTTTTAGCCTCTCCCACCAGTCCTCCTGATATATCTACAATTTAGCCTAAGAAAGCCACACATTTACTCTGTTTTTGAAGCTGGAAAGTGTGTGCTGCTCAGAAATTTTCTGGCATTAAAGTAATTACGTGATATCCAATCTGGGGATTCAACATTCAGACATGCTAACTCACCCTGGCAAGATTAGATCTTTCTTCTTCTTCTTCTTGCCTCCTGGCTAGTTTTGTTGCCATCTTGTATTCATTTAAGCCAAGGAATTGAAAGTATTGAGAACAAAAACCACTATTCTTTTCCCTAGGCCCTGGGTCTGAGGCCAAACCAGACCTGCTGCTGAAAAGAGATCTTGGCCCTTTCAGTAAGTGCATCTCTAAATGGGCACTTTCGCTTCTTATTTTCCTGGTGATAATTTTTACTCTGTGCTGGTCTCTGGTAAAGATTGAGAACTGAGTTTTTCCAAGCTAATCCTTTTTGCTAAATGCTGAGCAGGATACTGAGGTTTTTTTGGCTTGTAAGTCTAGGAAACTTTAGACATAATTAAGTATGATTATTTTCCAGGCCATTTATTGGAGGATTCAAATAAGCCTGGGTTACTTGTGTTAAAGCTTTGTGCCTTGGACTTTGTATATATAGAAAAACACATTCAGATTTCCAGTTATTGAAATCAGTTAAAAAACATTAGCTCTTTGTAGTGGTGGTAGAGTTTCTGGCTATCTCGTCAACCTGGACAGACACCCACACTGCCCTACAAATGCGTATCAGTCCAATGTGTTGTGGACTAAAGATGGTTATTTCCATAATCTTAATGATTAAATTTCACCAACCATTTGCTGGCTTAATTCAGTGCTCACAAATGAAAAAAAAAAAGCCCAGCAATCAATTGTCACAAAACCCATTCACCTTCACACCCATTCACTCCCACTCACTCATGCTCCCATTCACACAAAATAACATTCAGTTATACATACTCATGACTCTACATATCATAAGGCATAGAACAATGAAACAAAAAAAAACCCTTTATTTAGCCTCTATTTTATAAGGATAAATACAGTAGAGAGAAATGGCTCCTGGAATGTGCTGAGCACTGTGCAAAGTTCTGAGGGAGATATATAAAGTTGAAATGCAACCAGGAGTGTGTCAAAGCCAGCTTGGACCACCTCTTGAGAGTTGATAGTTAAATTTTCAGTGGGAGCATTTACACATAGGAAACTGGCAAGACAGGCTTTGACCCTTGCTCTAGACTGAAGAAAGTGATGGAGAAAATAATTAATAATGCAGATTAACTTAAAAGTATGGCATGAGTGTTCAGAGAGCCTGTTATTAAGCATTTGCCAGCACACCCCTGGAAACAACATAGTATTGGTCCTAAAAGAGATCTTATCCATAACTTAGTTCAATCTTGGAGGAAAAGACACCAATAGAGATAGTTACAAAATGCTGTATTACATGATAAGTGTATCAAAGAAGTATAAAGCAAAGAGTTACGTGAGGCCCAATGGGAAAGGTCATCATCAGATGAGTTTCAATGAAAGTTTTACAGAGAAGGTATTTATTCCACTTAAAACACAAATAGGATTCTTTCTTAGGATCATAGAATCTAAAGTGGGAGGGGACTTCAGTAATCATTTTACAGATGAGGAAACTGGGGCCCAGAGATGTTATTTGTTTAAGGTCACACAGATAGTAAGTGACAAAGGTAGGATTTGAACCTAGGTCCTCTGTTTCCAAAGCTATTGTTGGGTCTTAAAGAGTAGATAGCAATTTGATAGGCTAAAGCAGGGGTGGGTTGGGCTGTGATGTTCTCAGTACAGGGAATAGCATGAACCAATCTCCTATTCCCTGGTGCTTTTGGATTTATAAAATGTTTGTTCCACAATCAACTTGTGAGATAGGAACTCTAAGGATTATTCTCCCCATTTTGCAGATGAGGAAATTGAGGCTTAAAAGATAGTACAACTTTTCCAAGACCATGCAACTAGGAAAAATAGAGTCAGCACTTCAGTGTAGGTCTTCTGACACCTATTCTAACACTCTTTCCACTAGACCACATTTGTCTCTACTCTTTTCCCTGGAACTCCCAATTCTTATTCCCATCCTTGGTCCCATAGTGGTCACCCAGCCCTCTAGCTAATCAAAGCCCTAAATTAGGGGGTTATCATGTATCCTGGCTAGAAGGTCAGGAAGCAACAGGGTGTGTTTAGAGGATAGAGAAGAGACATTTGACTGGAACTTCAAGTATGAGGAGAGAAGTAATCTGAGACAAGGCTGGGGAGGTCATTGGACACCCTCACAATCTTTTTGGATGAACCAGCTCTGGGCAGCACAGAGTCCACAGCTGCCATTAAACCTCAGAAACAGCAGCAACAGCAGCAGCAAAACCATTCCATTTGGCTAAGCAGCAAGTTCTGACTCCTAAGTGACTACCTTAGCAAAACAAGTCTCCAAACTTTGATTGCTTTTTTCCCCCATGAGTATAACATAAATTCCAACTCTTGCCATGCTGTTTCTATCAAGGAATTCATCTGGCTTTGGTTTTGTGGTCTTGGAGGACAGATCAGACGTCCAAAAATTTTTTAATAGGCCTGATTTTCTTTGTTAATGGATCTCTTTGAGATTTTTCCCTCAGAAGCAGGAAGTTAACTCTCTTTTGGCAGGAAAGTTAAGACAAACCCTGGAACAGTGGAATTCCCTATAAAATACACAACTTACTGAAGGGCAAAGGATGTGTGTGATATCATCTAAGCTATAACTCAGAGAGAGGGCTCAGGGTTGTAAAGAAGGTGACCTGAGATGGACTAGGGAGTTCTGGCTCTTCTTCTCACAGGATAGGGAGACCTGAGTTTAAATACTCTCTGGTTCTACTACTTACTACATGTGACTACATACGTGACCTCAGGCACTTAATCACTCACCCTTCTTGGTCCTTAGTTTCTTCATTTGTAACATGAAGGAACTAGGGTAGATGATTTCTAAGCTCCCATCTAATTATGAATCTAATGATCTAAACCAGAGGTGTTAAATATGTGTCCCATGGGCCTCATGTGGCTCATAACACTCCTGAGAGCAGCTAAAATGTATTAGAATGTAATTGGGAAATATTTGAAATAATAGATAAAATATAATACAAAATAGACAACAGTATATTGGTACCACCTCACACTTATCAGGTTGGCTAATATGACAGAAAAGGAAAAATGATAAATGGTGGAGAAGATGTGGGAAAAGTAGGACACTAATGTTGGAATTGTGAAATGATCCAATCATTTTGGAGAACAATTTGGAACTATTCCCAAAGGGATATAAAACTGTGCATACCCTTTGATCCTGCAATACCACTACTAGGTCTGTATCCAAAAGATATCAAAGGAAAAGGGAAAGGACCCGTATATACAAAAATATTTATAGCAGCTCTTTTTGTGGATACCATCAATTGGAGAATGGCTAAACAAGTTGTAGTATATGATTGTAATGGAGTACTACTGTGCTATAAGAAATGTTGAGCAGGCTGATTTCAGAAAAAAATTGGAAAGACTTATATGAACTGATGAAAAGTGAAATGAGAAGAACCAGGAAAATATTGTACACAGTAACAGCAATATTGTATGATGATTAACTGTGAATGACTTAGCTATTCTCAGCAATGCAGTGATCCAAGACAATTCCAAAGGACTAATGATGAAAAATGCTATCCATTTCCAAAGAAAGAGCTGATGCAGATCAAAGAACACTTTTTTTAAGCTTTCATCATTTTTCTTGTTTATTTTTGTCTGTACCTTCTTTTACAAGATGAGTAATATGTAAATATGTTTTGCATGACTGCACATGTATAATCTATATCAAATTGCTTGCCTTCTCAAGTAGAGAGAAGGGAGGGAGAGAGGGAGAGAATTTGGAACTCAAAAATTTTTTAAAAATGTCAAAAATTGTTTTTTTACATGTAATTGGGAAAAATAAAATATTTAATTACAAAAACTAACTCATTGTGCAACCTTGTAGGTATGCTTATGTATGGAGTAATGTCCTCTATTTCTAATTGAGTTTGACACCACTTATCTAGAGCAGTGCCTCTTAACTGAGTTAATAATATGACAAGATAATAAACACAAATTCTTTACTGAGATAGAGCTCCACCTCACTCAGCTTCAAAGCAGAGACAGAAGAGAACAGAAGAGATTGATGGGTCCTAGACTGTGAAAAGGGGGATGGGCAAAGGTATTGTCAATTTAAAAACATTTATAGGTATTAGAGCAAAAGCAAGTTTCATGTTTGCAAACATTTGCCATGAACTGGAAATAGGATCATAAATATTTAGCTGGAAAGGCTATCTAGTCTTACCTCCAAGCCCCCATTTTAAAGATGAAAAAACTGAAACCCAGGAAAGTCAAGATTTGAACTCAGGTCTTATGACTCTAGAGTCAGCACCATCTTCACAGTACCATTCTGCCTCTCCCTGACCATGCCATGCTCCATGAACTAAGGATTGGTGAAAAAATAATGATAAAGAAGACCCTCCTCCTTTCCTAAGGGCAGATGCAGAGCACTAAAGTGCTGCTCATTTTAGTAGAGAGAGGGGGAAATCTTTTGAAATCATTGCATCAATCACTTACCCCAAGACTTATAATGCAAAACACTGATTGTGTCCTCTACTATTCTATTCTCTTCCCTGACCAGGCGTGGTGTGCTCCACCTTCATGAGAGCAACGGAATCCATGACATTGGCATGCCCCAGTGGCAGCTCTCTCTGTGCCTGATGGTGGTAGTCATCATTCTCTTTTTCAGTTTGTGGAAAGGAGTGAAGACATCAGGAAAGGTAATCTCTTCTGCTTAGCGCCAGGAAATCTCTAGAGTTGGAAGCGGCCTTTGAGATTATCTAGTCCTGTATGCTGTGTTTCTCCCTCAGTCAATAGTGGCTTATCTTATTCCAAAGAATATTTTAAAATGAAATGAATCCATGCCGCACTCACAATTCTCATCCTCTGGAATAAGCCTTGGGAGTGGCAGCATGGTAAGGCAGCAACTGTTGCCAGTTACCCTAAGAAGGGCACTGGTCTCTCTCCTGTCTGAGAATGCTCATGGGGAGAGGTAGAATACTCATGCATCTCTGTGATGGCATTTAGGCCCTACTGTTGTATTGCGGTAATTGAAATGTATGCTTTGGAAGGAGAGAGAGCAAGAAAACCAGGAATGAACTGAAACCCTTTTGTAGCAAATTAATGTAACTCTGCACAAGGTGGGGGAACCTGCAACCTTGGGGCCACATGTGTCCTTTTAGGTCCTCAAGTGTGGCCCTTTGACTAAATCCAAACTTTACAGAACAAATCCTCTTAATAAAATGATTTGTTCCGTAAAACTTGGACTCAGTCAAAAAGCTGTACCCAAGGACCTAGAAGGCCACATGTGGCCTTGAAGTTGCAGGTTCCCCACCCTTGTTCTAGGGTGTTGCTTGGGTGGATGGGTATTTGTTTTCTCCTGTTTTGTGTCTCCTAGGGGAAGATGCTTTCCATTGGACTATTCCACATGTTGCTTGCATCTTAAATACAGTATATGCCAATGGGATGTGGCACAGAGTCACAGTTATAAGCAACTATATCCTGGATATCACCTTCTTAGTCTTTCCTTATTCATATACTACTACTACTAATAATAATAATACTAGCATTTTACAGATGAGAGTATTTAGGATAATGGAGGCTAAATTACATGATCAGAATGACACAGTCAATAAGTGTATGAAGCAGGACTTGGGCTCAAGCCCTCCTGACTCCAGGTCCTTGGATATGTTTGTGTCAGAGGTTGCAGGACTCCAACAGAAGTGTAATTCTGATGTAAAACACAAACATATGGTATGTGACCATGTCTCCAAGTTCTCATGCATAAGGGCACTTTAACTTTATTAGGAAAGAATAGACCAGGAGCTTGTGCAGGAGAGACTGTTAGGTGTCTAGTTCTAGTCTTGGAAGATTGCTGCATGTCCTTCCTGAGATTTTTGTTGTTGTTGTTGTTGTTTTTGTTTGTTTTTGGCACAAATAAAATTACTTTACTATTAAGAAAGGAATTCTGGGGTCAGGGCAGGGAAAAGAGTTATAAAAATATTCCTATTCAAATAGCATTTCCCACTAAATAATCTTTTAATCTTGCTGATTTTTTTTCCCCCTCAAGTGGACATTGGGAAAAGACTCTTTGGAAAATGATCTCTTAGCTAAGTTTCTTTATGAAAGAAATGGAACTCTATTAATGATTATCCCATCACCAATAGAATTCCTGGGAAGTGTGAGCATAATTTTCTCTTTAAAATGTCCTCAGGTCTCAAAAGAGAGTCCCCAACAAGAGTGCTCTCTGACACCATTGGACATAGGAGCTGTAATAGATTCAAGAAGATGCCTTGTGCCAGTAGCACTAGCTACTTAGCACTTGTGCTAACTCATGAGGAGCACAGTGTTTAGGAGCTGGGCCATTTGCTTGGTCTGTACCAACTATGCTATTCAGACGAGGCATACTATTGACACCACATGGCTAATCTCCACCAGCTGACAGGGCAGGGGTCCCAGCCTAGCCCAAGGTAATGAGATAGGGGTTTTCTACAACTGGAGGCACCACAACTTTCCTCTGTCTCAGTCTCTAATTATCATTGCAAGCTATCACAGAAAAAGTGGGTATTCTGTTCATTTATTTTGGAGAGGCATCCTGAATGGAACACAGTATTTCCAACAGCAGATTGCCCTGGCCTCAGTGCCAAGGCTCTGAAATGGATTGCAAGTGCTTACACTTCCAGCTTTGGCAAGGACTCAAGATTTGGGAATATTCTTTAAGCCCATAGTTGTTTAGAGAGTAATATGTCTTCACTCATCTAGGACCCTGATTGTGGCTTGAACAATTTGACTAACTTTCCTACATATTTTAGAAATGAGTCCTTTATCAGAAACACTGGCTATAAAAATTGTTTTCCAGCTTTCTGCTTTCTTTCTAATCTTGGTTGCATTGTTGTTGTTGTTGTTGTTTTTTTGTGTGCAAAACCTTTTTAATTTAATGTAATCAAAATTATTCATTTTGCATTTCATAATGTTCTCTATCTCTTGTTTGGTCATAAATTCTTCCCTTCTCCATAGATCTGACAGGTAAACTATTCCTTGCTCTCCTAATCTGCTTATGGTATCATCCCTTATGTCAAAACCATGTATCTGAAATGTTGGTTTATGCCTAGTTTTTGCTATACTATTTTCCAGTTTTCCCAGCAGCTTTTATCAAATAGTGAGATTTTGTCCCAGAAGCTTGATGCATTTAATATTCCTGCCTTCTGCATTGGATTGTGAGGTTTTTATTCCCAAATTCATGGTCAATTTTTGTGTAGGCATCATGTACCACTGAGAAAAAGGTATATTCCTTTCTGTTCCCATTCAATTTGCTTCAGAGGTCTATCATATCTAACTTTTCTAAAATTCTATTCACCTCCTTAATTTCTTTGTTGTTTATTTTGAATTTAGATTTATTCACTTCTGAGAGGGGGAAGTTGAGTTTCCCCACTAGTATAGCTTTGTTGTCTATTTCTTCCTGTAACTCCTTTAACTTCTTCTCTAAGAATTTGGATGCTATGTCACTTGGTACATATATGTTTAGTATTGATATTACTTCATTGTCTGTGGTACTTTTTAGCAAGCTGTGGTTTCCTTCCTTATCTCTTTTAATAAGACCTATTCTTACTTTTGCTTTGTCTGAGATCAGGATTCCTACTTCTGGTTTTTTTTGTTTTTTTTTTTTTTAGCTAGAGCATAATGTATTCTGCTCCAGCCTTTTACCTTTACTCTGTGTGTATCTTTCTGCTTCAAATGTATTTCTTGTAAACAACATATTATAGAATTCTTGTTTTTAATCCATTCTGCTCTCTGCTTCCATTTTATGGGAGAGCTCATACCATTCACATTCACAGCTATGATTACTAAATGTGTATTTCCTTCCATTCTATTCCCCTCCCATTTATACTCTTCTCTCTCCTTTCACCCTTTTCATCCTCACCAGTGTTTTGCTTCTAACCACCACCTCTCTTAATCTGCCCTCCTCTCTATCAGCCCCTCCTTTCCTTTCCATTCCCCTTTCCCCTCCTACTTCCCTATAGGGTAAGATAAATTTCTATACCCAACTGAGTGTGTATGTTATGTGATAAGAGTAAGGTTCCCTTCTTTCCCTCTACTATAATAGGTCTTTTGCACCTCTTCATGTGATGTGATTTACCCTATTCTGCCTTCCCCTTTCCTCTTCTCCCAGTACAATCCTTTATTTCTCCCTTATTTTTTTATATCATTATGTCAAAGTCAACTTATACTAATACCCTCTGTCTATATACACTCCTTCTAACTGCCCTAATCAGAGATACAATTCTCAAGAGTTACAATTATCATCTTCCTGTGTAGGGATGTAAGCAGTTTAATCTTATTGAATAATATTTTTTTTCTTTCCCATTTACCTTTTTATGCTTCTCTTAAGTCTTGTATGTATTTTCT
This sequence comes from Vombatus ursinus, assembly GCF_900497805.2. Taxonomy (NCBI): domain Eukaryota; kingdom Metazoa; phylum Chordata; class Mammalia; order Diprotodontia; family Vombatidae; genus Vombatus; species Vombatus ursinus. The sequence continues at coordinate 18,401,899 of NW_020954571.1, read as the reverse complement.
ATTTAGCTCTGGTCTTTTTATCAGGAAACTTTGAAAGTCCTTTATTTCATTGAATGTTCATCTTTTCCCCTGAAAGACTATGCTCAATTTTTCTGTGTATTTAATTCTTGGTTGCAATCCAAGGTCCTTTGCCTTCTCAAATATTATATTTCAAGCCATATGATCCTTTAATGTAGAAGTTGCTAAATTCTGTGTAATCCTGACTGTGGCTCCTTGATATTTGAGTTATTTCTTTCTGGCTGCTTGCATTATTTTCTCTTTGACCTGATAATTCTGGAATTTGGCTATGATATTCCTTGGAGTTTTCATTTTGGGATCTTTTCCAGGAGATGATTTGTGGATTCTTTCAATGACTATTTTACCCTCTGGTTCTAGGATATTAGTGCAATTTTCCTTGATAATTTCTTAAAAGATGCTGTCCAGGCTCATTTTTTGATCATACCTTTCAGTAGTCCAATATCTCTCCTGGATCTTTTTTCCAGGACAGTTGTTTTTCTAATGAGGTATTTTATATTTTCTTCTATTTTTCATTCTTTTCATTTTGTTGGACTTATTCTTGATGTCCCATAGAATCATTAACTTCCACTTGCCTAATTCTAATTTTTAATGAATAATTTTCTTCAGTTACCTTTTGTACCCCCTTTTCTATTTGACCAATTCTACTTTTAAAGGAGTTGTTTTCTTCAGTCAATTTTTGTGCTTCGTTTTCTAAGCTGTTGACTCTTTTTTTTTGTAATTCTCCTACATAACTCTCATTTCTTTTCCCAATTTTTTTTCCACCTCTTTACTTGATTTTTAAAATCTTTTTTGAGCTCTTCCAAGAGGCTTTTTGGGCTTAAGACCAATTCATATTCCCCTTTGGGGCTTCACATGTAGGCATTTTGACATTGTTGTCCTCTTCTCAGTTTGTGTTTTGATCTTCCCTGCCATCATATTAGCTTTCTGTGGTCAAGGCTCTTTTTGTTTTTTGCTCATTTTAAAAAAAATTGAACTCTGCTCCTGGAGCACAGAGGGCACTGTCCCAAGCTTCTTGTGTTGGGGACAAGGGGTCTGGTCATTGGCTTTCTGCCTGGGTCCTCAGGTGTTTGTGGATTGCCCATTGTGCTGAGGAGGCCCGTCCTAGTCATACCTGTTGTGCCAGGGTACTGGGGCTGGGAATTTTCCTTCTGAGCTGGGGCTGGAGGCCTCACAGCTGGCCTGCTGTGCCATTAGCCTGCTGAGCCAGGGCCTCGGGTCCTCAGTTACTGATCTGTTCTGTGGCTAAGAGCTGGCTTGCCTGAACACCATATGAACTGGGCTGTGCTCCCCTTTTACCCAAGTAAGACAGACCTTTCTTGAAGTCCTTCTTAGATATCTTAAGCTGGAAATTGTTTCACTCCATCTTTTGGTAGGTTCTTTCACTGTAGAATCCATTTAGAGGCTTGATTTAACATTTCCAAGGGAAACTAGGGAGAGCTCAGGCAACTTCCTGGCTTCTCTCCACCATTGTGGCTCTACCCCCAAACACTGCAGGTGCTCTGCTCAAAGTAATACAAATTTTGATCGCTGAAACCTCACAAGATATCTAGGGGTTTACAGGCTCAATAAACATTTAGAGGCAAAAGAACTCTTTCAGGATGCAGGAAGGACTTGGGATGGAAACCATTTGTCCCACCCTCAATCTCTTTTGTCATTTGTTAGAATTCATTCCATCAAGACCAGGGATCTATTGGAAATTTTTCATGGGACTAGATCTCAGGGCAAAGGCTAGCCTGAAAAGAGGACCTGTAGAGAAGCAGGCAAATATGGAGACAACAAACAGGAGCTGCTTCAGAAACCTTTCAGGGATTTTTCATCAGTGGGCAGTGAGGCCATACACCTCTGGTGTAGTCAGAGTCAATGGTGTGCTAATGAACCTTGGAAATCAAGATTTGCTGACATAGAGTGGCTATCATTTCCTAGGGTGGGTTAATATCCAGTTGTCCCTATCCAACAAACTCAGTCATTATTATGGGAAGAGAAGACAATCAGACTTCACATACTGAGTCAAATTGTTTGGCACTTAAAACCCCCCATGATCTGGTTGAAATTCAGCCTATCTTTCCTCTCAAACTGGACTGTTTGATGTTCCTCTTACGGGAGATACCATCTCCTGCCTCTGTTTATTTGCACAGGCTGTCCTATTATTCTAATGCTTTCCCACCTCTCTGTCTCTTGGGCCTCCTAGTACCCTTTAAGACCCAGCCTTCAAGAGGCATTTCCTGATTCTCTCAGTTGTTAGGATCACACAGTCACTTTCTATAAAATCTCCCACTGCATCCTGGGTCATTGCCAGTTGTTTTGACTTATGTCTTGCCATTGGACTCTGATGATTCTGGAAGAGTGAGGCTGATGACTTTTCACAGCCTTCCTTTACTTAAATCCAATTCACTTGCAAGTCAAGACATCAACCCCATGATGTCATTGATCCTTTTCAAGAACAAAGGACAAACAACAATAACAACAATAACAATTTCTATTGATTCTATTTCTATCTTGTCTATATTGCAAACAAATTGTATCCCACCATGACCCACTTCAAGAGAAAATAAACTCCTTTAGGACAAAGACTCTCAATTTTGTATTTCCAGAGTCTGGATAGCTCCTGGAAAATGAAAGGTACTAAATAAATGCTTATGGAAAGTTTGAATAATAAAACCATCAAAAATACAGTTTTGTCACTTGAGATACAAATAGTAATTCTAGCCAACTTCTAACATAAATTGTTAATCTAAGGAATATTTACTTGTTTTTAAGGAATTTCTAGTATTACCCAATAGAAGTTCTGGAAGACTTAACTAATAATAGCTAGCATTTATATAGCGCTTCAAGGTTTGCAAAGCATTTTATAAGGGTTATTTCCCTTGATCTTCACAGCAACCTTATGAGGCAGGTGCTATTGTTATTCTCATTTTACAGATGAGGACACTAGGGCCAAGAAAATTAAGTGAATTGCTCAAGTTAATACAGTTAACAAGTGTCTGAGACAGGATTAAATCAGATCTTCCCTAATTTTAAGATCACCTCTCTATACTATGGCACCTAGTTGCCTTGATTAATAAAAAAAAAAAAAAAGTAGACTTGTACTTAGGAGCTTTCATTTGGAGACCATAAGTTTGTTAAAGTCTTCTGTTCTAAGTGAAATGAACACCCCCTTCCCTTCTCTACCCTGCTAAGAATTCAAAACAGGCTAGATTAAATGACTACAAATTACAAATGTATGAAATCTGAATTAATGAGGTTGTAAGATTGATGGCATATAGAAACTTCACTCTTTCTGAAGGCCAGGAGGGGTAGCTCAAGGGAAAAGAATCTTAGGATAACAAATTTGAAATCATAAAGGAACTTTGAAACCATGTAGCCCAATGCCTTAATTTTCTAGATGAATAAATTATGGACAAAAGAGTGACTTGCCCAAGGGCAGTCAGTGGTACACTTGATATTTGGACTCAGGTCTCATGACTCCAAATTCAGAGCTCTTTCCACTGAGCCACAAGGCAATCAGAGGGCCTAGGTTTGAACCTTGGTTCTGTTCTTTACTACCTATGTGATGCTGGGCAAACTCATGTACCTTCTTTGGTTCTCAGTTTCCCCATTTATACAATTTTTTTAAAAGGATTGAACTAGGTGATGTCTAAAGTCCCTTTCAGCTCTTAATATATGATTCCATACCACACTTTCTTCTCAATATCTTTCTGACCTGTGCATCTTTTTGTTCCCTTCAAGACCATTGCAGTAGATGGAAACTTTAGGAAGACTAAATATGAAGAGCTTCTGGTCCCTTCCAGCTTGGAGGCTCTGTGATTCTCCCATCTAAGTGGCCCTTTGTGATCCTCTACACTGAGGGATCTAATTTATCATAACTCCTAGGAATAGAACCTGAACTCCTAGTTCTAGGGCCTATCCATCTGCTATGCCTATGAGAGAGGCATTGGCAGGCACAGCTAAAGATCTGAAAGCCATGTGCTCTTTGTTTACAGGAAGTGTGAACAAGGAACACGTGCACATAAGCTGCTTGACAATGGGCTAATACAATCTATGGCAAAGAATTAACATGTCATCACAGGATCATAGATAACTAAATCATATCTCGTGCAGCCAAGGAGAGCTTCCAAGAAATCTTTTTTTTTTTAAATGTCTGAGCTGCATGTCATCAAATGATTATTTTTGAATGTGGGTATGTATGTCTATATGTGAGGGAAAAAATTACACCTTTTCAGGAAAGGGCTGGAATCTTCATGGCTCTTTTCCTTGCTACCTCCCTTTGTAGAGCTGGAGCCCTTGATCATGTCCTTGGCCCACATTCTACATAGACAAGTCTCCCCATGCCTGTTTTCTGGCAGAGATTTAGGGATTTGATTTTGATAATCTGAGTAAGGTGGCATGATCAACTTGGGTTTTTCTTTCGAGCAGCACCCTCTGTTTGTCAGCTGCCAACTCAGTCATTCACATTTATATGTTCAACAAATATCTACTTAAAACAAATTTGCTGTAATGTATTTTGTTTTTACATACCTTCATTTACACACATATGTTTGTGTGTATGTATATATGTATACACACATACATACATACATACGTGTGTATGTATTCCTTACCCATCCAGATTGCTATATCCAGTATGAAAAATAAGGAGAAAGTAAGTAGTTCATTAAAACTAGCCAACACACCAACCAAGTCTAACAATATGTGTATGCAATGTCCTACACCTATCAGCTTCCATTTTTGTAAAGCATAAGAGAAGATATATCTTCTTATCTCTTCTTTTAGACCACTTGTTTACTAGCATTATACATATACATATAATTAAGTAAGTGCATATATTTGTTTTTGGTTTTAGTCTTCCCACTTATATTGTTTTAGTCCTGTATATCATTTTACTGGTTCTGCTTATCTCATTTTGTGCAAGTTCATATAAGTCCATTTCCTTGTGTTCCTTACATTCTTTTCTTTTGGCATATATTCCATTTTATTCCTGTGCACAACATTTTAGCCATTCCCCAATAGATGGGCATTTTCTTTGTTTCTAGCTTCCTTTGATCCTACAGAAAGCACTTCTAAAATTGTTTTCATGGATACAGAGCCATTTTTTTCCTGTTTTTAACTTACTTGTGGGATTTATACCTAGCAGTGGGGTCTCTAGGCTAAAGAGCGTGGACATTTTGGGCTTCTTTCTTGGCATAATTCCAAATTCCTTTCCAGAATGGGTGGACAACAGCTCTACCAACAGTGAATTAATATGTCTGTCTTGCCAAAATCCTGAACTGTTTTGGGGTCCAAGGACCTGGTTCAACAGACATGTATCAAATCTTGTGTATAGAACACTAGGTCCAGGAAGCCACAAAATACAAGCTTAAAGTCAAAGAGGGAGATAAAGTACAAATGCAGATAGAAATAATTTACAACAATATATATACAAATGTATTAAGTATAAGTAAAACAAAGTGCTATGCAAAATTCAAGCACTAATGAGGGTAATAAGGCTATTAAGTTATATTATAAAAGTTCCTTGTTATGCCAGGAAACAAGATTGAGGTCAAATTATAACTATTTCATTTGGATAAATACAAGATTTTATGAGGTCATCCCACTCACTAAATATTCCTATGCTTCAATAAATCTTTGATCTGCCTTCATTGGTAATGTATATACTTTGTTATTCTTGTGCAATTCTTGTCCATGTTCTTCCATAAATCCTAAATAGAGAGTTATTCAATAGAGGAGACATTATTTTAGGTTTTTAATGGTCAGTCAACTAGCATTTATTAAACACCTACTATGTACCTAGCACTGTGCTAAGCACTGGGGATACTCATGAACACCAACACAAATCTTGGGTTTTCAGGTGCCCTAGTCTGTCTGAGTCACGTTTATTTTCTTATACTTTTAGCATATATAGTAGATGAAAGAGTAAAATCTATTTTATTATCAAAGTTTTCTGGTACTAAATGATCCATTACATGACATAGAGATCACAGGGGACCAAATATGTTCTTTTATGCACATTCATACTCTTAATGATATCTCTTTTATCAATTTTGGTGTATGCCATTGTTGGTGATCTACTGTAACTTACTCACACCCATCATGCATCTTTCCATTGCCTTTGGGATGCTCATAACTCAAAATTAAGAAATGCTAAAAGTCCCAAAATTCAAAACCATGGAGACCTACATATTAAATATTTTATTTAAATTTCATGAACCTATTTTTCTCCTCCTACAAGATACTCCCAAAACTACTAGATGAATGGAGAAACAATTAAATAATAAAGTGTGGAGGACTCAAGATAAAGGCATGACCCAGTCCTTCAGGAGGGTGAGAGTTTCCAGCTTGTCCTGATGTTGGGTCATTTAACACTGGCACCTGTTTTCTCCCCTAGGTTGTTTGGATCACAGCCACTTTGCCCTATTTTGTACTTTTTGTGTTGCTGATTCATGGAATTACTCTCCCTGGAGCCTACAATGGAATCACTGCCTACTTGCACATTGATTTCCGAAGACTGAAGGAGGCCACGGTCAGTGTTTGTCTTTCTTTCTTGGACTAGTTTGGTGTCAGACTATCTGGGTTCAAATCCTAACCCTGCTACTTGCTACATGTGTGACCATGAGCAAGCCTGATTCAGTGATCCTATGCCTTCAAGTTTTTTTTTTCATTATACTGTGAATTTTTCTAATGTAAGCGTGAATTTTTCCACATTGTCGTGAAAAGAATGCTCAATTTTGAGTTTTGGTTTGAATCTTGACTATGTTCCTTAATTACTTGGGTGACCTGGACCAAATTATATCACCTCATCTGTAAAATTAGGTAATTGGATTAGATGATCTCTTCTAGCCCTAAATTCTATGATGATAAAAAGAAGACAGCAAATCCACAAACCTTATTCTCCTTACTTATAGGAGGGCACTAGTCATGTGCCCACCTCCACTCTGTGTAATGTCCTATGCCCACCTCATTCTCCTTATTCCAATCCCACATCCTTACCAGCTATGCCTTTGCCTTTGCCTCCTTCCCCAAGTGTCATGCTCTATATTCCTTCAGTCCCTGATTCCTCAACCCCAACTTCTTTACTCTCTGTACTCCTGACCCAAACCACTACCCTCTCCCCTTTTGGTCCTCATTCTGTCTATGATAGGGCATGATGATGGTCAATGTAGGGGAGGCTTGGGACAGCCAAGGTAACTTTGTATACTCTTTCTTTTTCACTCCCTCCCATCCCAGGTTCATAAGGAGAGATCAGGAATGGGCCATATGATCTCTCCCCATAAAGTAGCAGAGAATAGGACAGATTCCCACATATCTGAAGCAGCTAGGGAACTTTAAGAGGAAACAAAGTGAGGAACTAATATTGAGGCAGTTCCTAAGATTTCCTTCTCTTCTAGTATTCTCATCTCATAACAACATCTGCTTCAGCTAAATACCTTGATAATAATCCTTTGTGCTTCTAGAATAGAGGCGATGTTGCATAATGGATGGAATTCAAGATTTGGGTAGAGGAAGCTCTGGTTCAAATCCCACCTCTGACACTTACAAGATGTGTGACCTTAGGCAAGTCATTTAACTTCTATATGCCCTAGGCTACTACATTGGACTTTTGGGAGAAAGAATTAGCTAGGTGCACCATTTCTATAAAGTTGTATTTTTTCCAGAGTACTTTTATACATATTGCTATTATAGTGCACCAGAAAAAAATATCGATTCTAGAGTCAGAAAATTTGGGTTCAACTATCACCTTTGATTCTAGCTATGTTACCTTAGGCAAGTCACTCAACCACTCTGTAGGATTCAGGCAACTGTTTGTAAATTATGGTAGAGGTCTCTGTGAGCAAAATTTCTAGAGTGTTACATTTTTTCCAGAGTATTTTCATTCATGTTGTTATTTTAGTACAGTAGAAAGAATATTGATACTCGAGTCAGAACACTTGTGTTCAAATCTTGTCTCTGGTACCTGTGTGACTTTGGGCAAGTCACTTAATGTCCCTTGGCTTCAGTTTCTTCATATGAAAAAATGTTGGGGTCAGACTAGATGCACTCTGAGGTCTCTCTTCTCTCTAGATTTGTACTCCTCTTTTGCTCCTCATGAGAAGAATTTGAAGTAGATAATACAGGAATCATTGTCCTTTTCTTGAAGCCATGGAACTGAGACAGTAAGGGATTAAGTAACTTGTTCAGGATCCTGTAGTGTCTTCATGACAGAGCTAAGGACTGGAAATAAAATGTAGGTCTCTGTGCAAACTGGTCCAGTCAGTGCATGACAATATTTTCAGCTCCTAGATGGGCACCATGATAATAGTACCATTATATATTTCTCTAGTTCTGTAATGTTTACAAAGGGCTGTAATGTTTACAAAATGCCTTCCTAATAACTCTGTGAGGTAGGTGGTGTAAGTATAATTATCCTCTTTTACAGGTGAGAAAAGTAAGACTCCAAATGGGGAAATGACTTGCCCCTAGTTACATCATTAATAAATGTCAAAGTCTAGCATTCAAAACCAGGTTTTCCAATTCCAAAACCAAATTTTTTTTGCACACTGGCAATATGCTGCTAGCAAATACCTCTGACTTGGTAGGAAAAGAAACCTTTTATATGAAGAGATAGAAGTTTATTTAGGGCTACTGGTCAGCAAAAAAAGGGAAAAAAAGAAAGAGTTTAATTTTGTTGAAAGACAAAGAATGTAATCATGGTACCAGTGCAACAGTTGCTCACATCTGCTTAGAAATATCATTGCAGCCTCTCTTCCCTTTTACATCAGCTAAGTGTCTGTTCCTTCATGGTCAAGGAAGAGGAAGATAGATTTATGGGTGCCCTTGTTTTGTCTACACAGGTGTGGATTGATGCAGCTACTCAGATATTCTACTCATTAGGAGCTGGATTTGGAGTTTTAATTGCATTTGCCAGTTACAACAAGTTTGACAACAACTGTTACAGGTGAGAATCTGCTTTGTGATTGGGTGAATTTTCTTTTTTCTGCTTAGTTGATGGGTAATATGGGTATTCCTCAGTTGAATTCATCCTTAACTCAGAACCTTCCCAGAATAGATACAAGGCGGAGAGGCAAAAAAAAAAAAAAAAAGGAGTATTCAAAGATTCCAGCTTCCTAGATGTCCTTTTGTGTCATGTGGGTAGAGGCAGAGCAGAGATCATCAGGTAGATGCCAGAAAAAGGGAGATCCAGATTATATAACAATGATCAGTTATTAAGCATAAGGTAGGTAGTACAAGTATTATCACCATTTACAGATGAGGAAACATACTCAGAAGTTAAATTACTCACATAGCTAGTAAGAATCACAGCTGGGACTTGAACCAGGTCTTTTCTGACTCTAAGTTCAAACTACTTTCTGCTATGTCATGTTCTGACTTTTTACTTTTTATACAGGTCAAGAGTGTTCAAAAGCTGTGTGGAGGTCAAGGAATATGAAGACAAATAAAAGGCCAATAGATTTTATAATCAGGATGTCCCTGATGGGTTTGAAGGAGAGAGTAGTTTTAAGTAGAATGTCAAAGGCAAAAGCAAGATTGCAAGGGGTTGAAGAGACAGTGGAAGCCTTTTTTCCCTAGAAATTTGAAAGTGAAGGGCTGATGGAGGAAGGATGGAGGATGTTGGCAATAGAATGCCAGTTAGAAGGTATTTTTGTTGTGGCCTAGGGAGACCTAATTATCTATAAGCAGGTGAAGGAGGAGATACTGATGATGAGTGAGAGAAGGGTTGACTAAGGGAGCAAGGTCTTAGAGAAAGCAATGGGATCAAGGGCACAGGGGGAAGAATTGACCTTCAAGAGAAGTAGAACTACATCTTCTTTTTCTGACCCAAAAGAATGGGTAATGAAGCTGAGAAGGTTTGAAGAATGAAGAAGGGAATTCATGTCAGATGTCCTCAGTCTTCTTAGAGATGTAGGAGTTGAGATAATTTGATGTAAATGAGTATGGTTGGTGGGGGAAAGGGGAAGTGTAGTGAGTGTGTAAAAGAAGAAAAGGTTTTCTGGTAAGACGGGGAGTGAGGCAGGGAGTTGTAACACACATCTTAGAATATGCTAAGTGCAAAATCAAGTCCCAAAGCATGAGGAAAAACTTGAAAATGGACAGAACAAATCAAGTAGGATTAATTTTGAGGGCTGGACCTATGATTTCCTCAAGGTAAGGAGCTCAGGGTAAGGAACTGCCTCTACCAATGAAGATGGGCACCTTCCCAACAGCCTATTTGCCACTCATATAGCTAGTATGTGTCAGAGGCAGGATTTGAACCCAAGGATCTATGGATTTCATGGTTAGCTAGCTCTCATATCATACTGACTCTTAAGATGAAATTTAATAGGGACAAATGTAAAATTCTTCCCCTAGGTCCAAAATTTCAACTTTGTTGAATGGAGGAAGCATGACTAACCAACAATCATACAAAAAGGTCTGAATGTTTCAGTGATGTGTGAGCATTCAACATATGTCAAAAGTATAACAAGGAAGCCAAAAAAGTTCATGGTATGAGGGGAGGCTGCATTAAGAGAGGTGTCAGGAGCACAATGTTTGGTCTGTGCATTACCACATTTTGAAAAAGACATAGATAAGTTTGAGCAGGTCCAGAGGAGGACAACCAGCATGGTGAAAGACTGGACCCAATGCCATGCAAAGATCACTTGTGAAGGAATCAGGGGTTTGTAGCCTTGAGAAGACTTAGGAGGGAAGAAAATAGCAGTTTTAAAATATTTGAACTATCATTTTTAAGAGTAAAGAGTATGTTTTCTTCTGCTTGACCCTAGAAGAAAAGATTAGAAACAATCAGTAGAAGCTGCAAGGAGACTAATTTAGGCTTTAGGTAATGACAAACTTCCTAACATTTAGAGTTACCACAAATGAAGTGAAATGTCTTAGAATATAATGTTCTCTTCATCATTAAAGATCTTCAAGTGAAGGCTCTTGGGCATGTTGTAGAAGGGATTCTCAGATATGACCTGGACTAGATGGCCTACAAGCTCAACTAGTTCTATGATTCTGGGATCAGTCAAGGAGTCCAAGGAAGGCTTCTTGAAGGAGGTTGTGCCTGAATTGGGCCTTGGAGGAAGTAATTCATTGGATGTCCTTATCAAAGGTGTCCAGAACTCAGGCCAGCAAGACAAAAGAGCCAATAGAAGGCACCAACAATCAAAATGCAATGACCCCAACAGCAAAGCAAGGTTCTAGATTTTCTTGGGCCTTTATATATACTTTATTCCAGGTTAGACACTTGTGCTAGGTTATGAGTATCTTTGAGCCTATAGATAAGGACAGGTAAATGAATGTGTTTTATGTGTTGGGCAGGCAGCTCTGGAAATGGGAGATTCCTGAACTGCCGGATCAGCTTGATTTATGGTGATTTTTCCCAGCACAGTAAACTTCTTGAGTTCACCAACAGGTCGCGGTAGATAATATTGGAAGAATCACCAGAGAAGAATTCAGCTAATGAATAACATCCTTCTTTCCATTCATTGCAAACTTTAACAGTCTTCTTCTTTTACCCCAGAGATGCTCTGCTAACTAGCACCATCAACTGTGTCACAAGTTTCATTTCTGGATTTGCCATCTTCTCCATATTGGGCTACATGGCTCATGAACACAAGGTCAAGATTGAAGATGTGGCAACAGAAGGTAGGGAGGCTCAGTCTCAACTATTTAAAACTAAAGCTTTATAATCTAGATCTATTCCTAATAAAGATGGGGGGGGAGGCATAGAGAATAGAAAGTCTGCACCTGTGATTTAATTGCTAATGAGAAATTCTTGTGTGGAAACTCCCTCCAGATTGAAAATTAACAACATACTATAACTTAGAACAGGGGTGTGGAACTTGTGGCCTCAAGTCCACAAGTGGCCCTCTTGGTTCTCAGGTGTGGTCCTTTGACTGAGTACAAACTTCACAGAACAAATCCCTAAGGGATTATATTTGCTAATATTTGTTAATACAAATATTATTATTATTTGTTCTGTGAAATTTGGATTCTGTCAAAGGGCCACACTTGAGGACCAAGAGGGCCACATGTGGACTCGAGGCCACAGGTTCCCCATCCCTGACTTAGAATATTAGAAGGATGCCTGGGGTACTGAGGAGTTAAGTGATTTGCCCATGGTCACTTCACTAGCATGTGTCAGAAGCATGAACCCAGGGCTTCCTGACCTTCTGTATAATGGTACATGTATAACCTATATCAAATTGCTTGCTGTCTTAGGAAGGGAGGAGAGAATTTAGAACTCCAAATTTAAAAATAAATGTTAAAAATGTTTTTTACATGTAATTGGAAAAAAATCACAAAAAGATCCTGTATGTACTTTGATATACTGCGTCTCATTTTATTTTGTCAACAAATTTGTTCTATGAAGTTTGGATTCAGTCAAAGGGTTGCACTTGAGGACCTAGGAGGCCACATGTGGTCTCAAGGCTGCATGTTTCCCACTCCTGGCTTAGTAGATTTGTCCAAGGGAGCTGCCTGAGACATACAAATGTTAATAACTAAGGTCTCACATCCAGTTAAGTATTAGAAGCATGATTTGAACCATTCCTGACTCCAAATCCAGCCCTATCCAGGACTCTATGTTGCCTCTTGGCTCTGAAATACCACCATGAATTTAATAAATAGCTATTCTCATAGTGTGTAAATGTTTAGAAAGCATCTTCTTCACAATACCTCTGTGAGATAGTTAATACAAATATTATTATTATTCCCATTTTACAGATTAAAAAACCTAAATTTTAGAGGTTATAGTGACTTTCACTTAACAGGCATTTATTTAGTATTTACTACATACCAGGCAATGGAGATAAAGAGGTAAAAATAAAACAATCCTCACAACATTCCTGTAAACAGGAACTTGCATTCTGTTGGGAAAAACAATGTGTTCACATGCAAATAAATGCAAAAATGTATACAAAATTGTTTCAGGAGGCACTAACAACAATAGGAAAGGCCTCATGGAGAAATGGAGCACTTGAGCTGAGCTTTGAAGGAAGTTACAAATTCAAAGGGGTGGGAGTTGCAAAGCCCTTAGGCCTCAAATTCAGATCAGCCTCAACTATTTTACCTCTCTAAGAAATCGTTTTTCAACCTACAAGTAGGTCACTGAGAGATAGAAATTTGTTAGCTATTATCAACCCTCAAATTTGAAATTTCTTCTTAAACCAGGAGTATAGTGGCAAGGACATGTTTGTTAACTGACTGTTGACTGAGATGTTCTCGTAGGAAAATTCAGGAATGTCTGTGACCAAGTTTTAGTCTATGTGATTCAAATATTTTTTGCAAGGGAGCTCAGGGGAGGAAGGTATTGCAGGGAAAAGTCAGAGAAGTCTTTACAGAGGAGGTGAACTATGATCTGGGCCATTAAGGATGAGTATTGTTTGACTGGAAGAGAGAAAGGAGGATGAGATGGAGAAAATAGCATGGAACAAGTCGAGTGGAGAACCCTCACATTCTGCCTCTGATTCAATGGTGTCACCTATTCCAAGCCACAGTCTGGAGTCTTCAGCTGAGGCCAGAGCTGTCTAAGCTCCAAGAATGTTGTTAGTGTCAAGGAAGATCATTTGGAGAGGACTTCTCCCCCTAGGATAGCATCTCAGAACCTAAGTCTTCAGTGTGCAGTGGTACCAATCATGAGAACTGACAGGATGTGTTACTTCTCTGTCTTTCAGGTGCTGGTTTGGTTTTTATCCTTTATCCAGAAGCCATCTCTACCTTGTCAGGATCCACTTTCTGGGCCATAGTATTCTTCATCATGCTGTTGGCCCTGGGTATCGATAGCTCGGTGTGTGTTCCCCAGTCTACTCTCTTCCTCCAGGTCTCCTCAGGGCAGGAGTGCTCCCTCAGTTCCAGGGTATAAGGGCTTCCAAACCTGAGTCAGATCAGCATGCATAGCCTAGGACCCTTGGGACTGAGCAGGGATTGTGGGCTAATATCAGAAAATCCAGACCAACAAATGCATCTGAATGGAATGTTAGAGCTGCAGTGGCCTTAGATCAAGAATCTCAAATATGGAAGAGAACTTGGAGCACAGAATGTCAGAATTGGAAGAGATCTTGGAAAACAGAATCTCAGAGTTGGAATGGTTCTTCGTACATGAAATGCCAGAGCTGGAAGGCACTCTAGAATCTATCTAGTGCAACCCCCTCATTTTACATAGAAGGAAATTGGGGCCCAGGAAAGTTGAATAAATCACCCTTAATTTTCTCATTTGTCAAATGGGGATAATAATATATGGTCTAACCACTCCATGCTGGGGGTAATCAGCTTTGAAGAGCTTTTAAAATATAAGATAATAAATGTGGAATGACTATAAAACATAACCCCTTCCTCCCCCTTACATGTGCACAGAACTTTAGGGTCACCAAAGTACTTTTATTGGTGTGATCTTATTCAATCTCTACAATAACCTGACAGCTGGGAGGACAGTTAGGAGGGCATTTAGGAGGGCAGGGGTTATGCTTACTATTCAACAGAGGAGGAAACTGAATCTCACAGAGATTGAATGACTTGACCCCAATCACATGGGAAGTTATCAACAGAGAAAAGGCTGGAGCTAAATCCCCTGGCTCCTTCCTTTTCTAATGTGCTTTCAATTATACCAGACTGTCTCTTAAAATGAATTCAAAATATGGCTTATCTATAGCTGACAAAGGTGTTTGTGTGAGGGGACACCTTTAGAATTTTACAGTATATGGGCTGTGGTGTTTGGTTGGCATCAGTCTTATGTCTGGATCTCAAACAAATAGGGGTACTTTACATCTCACATCCATTTAGAATGCCTTGGGGTAACATGTTCCTGTCCTCTACATGATATATTTTGAAAGGCAGACAAAGTTTTCCCTTTCCTGACCAAAAATATTCGCTTTTCTGGCTTTCTATGGCTTTCTATGGTTCCTAGAATGATGATTGTTTAAGTTACTGCTTTAGGTTAAAGTATGGCCTCCTGAAGACCTCTTTGAAAATGTAAAAATGTAACATGTTACAGAAGTACAAGGTATAACATGTTAAGTGATTAGTATGCGTTATAAGATTATCAGTTCTTTGGTAGAGGGCAGAGTCCTGAGGAGATGGGACTCAGGGAACACTTAATTACACAAGCTCATGCATGTACACATCTACACATAGTGGTTAATTTAGTGATTTAGATGGGAACAGAAGAGAAGAGCGATACAAAAATGAGGAGTGGGGGGAGAGACTCGCGAGTAGAATTATTAGAGGCCTGCTCATGAGTGAAGACATGTCTCATATACCCATTTAGTGGAGCTTTGCCATTTTTCTAAGAGGGATCCATGCAGGTCCTTGGATACTATGTTTCTTAGTACTGGCTGTTTTCTGAGAGAGCTGCTCTGCCTCAGCTCGCCCCTTCCTGTCCTCTGTCTCCATTGTTGTGTCCTTCATCATGCTGTTGGCTCTGGGCATCTGCGGCACCTTGGTTCATAGCAGAAGAGGATTCTGAGCCTGCTGTGGTTCTCTCTAGATGGGAGGCATGGAGGCTGTCATCACTGGCCTTGCAGATGATTTCCAGATCCTGAAGCGGCATAGAAAGCTTTTCACATTTGCTGTCACCTTTGGCACCTTCCTGCTGGCTCTGTTTTGTATCACTAAGGTGAGTCATTGACTAGGGCAGGTATTAGGGAGAAGAATCAGGTTTTTGTCAACCACTGCTTGTGGTTGAATCTGTTAGTGGGGCCGTGGAAGAGCCCTGATCTTGGAGCCATCAGTCTTGAGCTTAAGACTCAACTCCACCATTCTAGTTGCGTGACCTTGGGCAAGTGATTTCTCTGGTCTGGACCTCAGTTTCTTCATTTGCCAAATAAAGATCATAATTCCTGCCTTGGAGCATTGTTGTGAAGATTAGATGATAGGATGGATTTGGGAACAGTGTGTAAAGCATAGAGCATTCATAGATTAAGAACAAGGGACCTTAGGGTCCATCTAGTCCAACCACCTCATTTTACAGATGAGGAACTGAGGCCCAGAAAAAGTAAGTGACTCGCCCAAGGTCATGCAGAGAGTGACCGAATATATATGCACATGGGCATGTATAATACTGTGATATCAGTATTACTATGACCTTTTTGGATAATCACTTTGTCAGAAACATGTTCTAGGGAACATAGAAAATGCACATACCTAAGAACTATTCATGGAAATGAGACTGTCACTGTCTGCCCTTTCCCTATGGCCTGATCTCCTAGTGAGCTGAAGTCAACTTTGAGAAAGATTTACCACTCAGGTCCTCTCCATTTAGCTTCCAAGCTTTATTTCTTTCCTTACAATTATCTGTGACTCTTTCCTTTCTCCATATCTGGTTGGTTGCCAAGTCCCATTAACTCTACAAACACTCCTAGCACTATTCTGTTCTGTGTACTTAGAAGCTACCTTCTTCTATTAAGCCCTCATCACTTTTCACTTGGACTGACTATTATGATAGAGCCTTTAACTATTCTCCAACCCCCTCTCTTTACTAATTCATTCTCCATATAGCTGCCAAAATCACCTCCCTGAGGCATAAGTTGCATTACTCCCTTGCTCAATAATGTTCAGTGACTCCCTATTGCCTTGAGGATAAAATACAAAATCCTTAACCTGGCATTTAAAGATCTTCATAATCTGGTTCCCACCTACCTTTCTAGACCTATTTAATTTTACTCCTCTTCATATACCCCACATTCTAGTTCAGCTAGACCACTGGCGTCCTCCAAACTTGATATGCTATCTTCTATCTCCATTCATTGTTACAGGCTGTCTCCCATGCCTTGGATGTTCTTCCATGTTTTCTCCACCTTTCAGACTCTTTTTCATCCTTAAAGATTCTGCTCAAGAATGATCTCCATGATGCCTTTTTTATCTCCCTGGATAAAGAGGGTCTTTCCCTCCTCATTTTTTTTTCCTAAAGTACACTGCATAGATCTTCTTGTCCCCACCATATACAATATTATCCCATACTTAATCTATTTCCATATCATATCCTTCCTTGTTAGATGATAAGTAATTTAAGGGAAGACAGTATTTCATATTTGGGTACTTGTAGTACTTACCTGACTCCAACCCCATAGAACATAAACTCCTTAAGAGCCAGGACTATGCCATTGTTTTAAACGATGTGACTCCAGCAATGTCTTCTGCACACAGTTGGAACTTAGGAAATGTTTGTTGAATTTACATTCAACATGGAAGTGAATGTAATTTTTTTTTTAATTCTGTGCTCCAGGGGGGAATTTATGTGTTGACATTGCTGGATACATTTGCTGCAGGGACCTCCATCTTGTTTGCTGTTTTAATGGAAGCCATTGGTGTTTCATGGTTCTATGGTAAGTGTTTTTGTTTTTGTTTTTATTTTCCCTAGGGGTCTTAGAGAAGTGACTTATCTCTATAACAGCCTGGCATATAGTATTTATGCAGCGCTTAATATCCAAAGTGGTGAATTATAATTGTGTGATCCTCCTAATTTATAGGAATAGTTCTAGATTATCCGTTTAATGTATCAACCATGAATGTCTTAACTTGGGCTCACTTCACACTCCTGGGGAATTTGTCTCTGACACAAGGTGGTGTGTGTGTGTGTGTGTGTAGGAACATCTCATAGGAACAAAGATCTAAAGCTGGAAGAGACCTCATAGTACATGTAGTCCAAAGCCTTCATTTTATAGAGTAGGAAACAGAGGCCCAGAGAGGTTTAGTTATTGGCCCAAAGTTATAACATAATAAATAACAGAGCTGGGATTTGAACATTTGACTTCAAATCCCCTTTCCTCTGTAAAAAAGCATCAGTCTTAAGATTAACTTTATTAGGAAAAGGAAATTGATGCTCAAAGGATCATATAATTCAAATGATCACAAAATACCTTATTTATTGAATTATTCACTCTTCTGATTTATCCAGAATTTACACTTTTCTATTTCTGCCAATAGTCAGGAGTTGATTCTGCAGGTATATAGAAAAATAATACCAGATGCCCTTTAAGAAACAAAATTGCTCTCTAACCCTTTTACCTCAGGGTTGGTCAGCATTATATTTGACTTTATAATTTTTCTTCACCAAGAGTGGCAGTAATTAGTTTAATTCCATTAATGTTTGGGGAATCACTTGGTGCTGAAACTAGGGCAGGTTAAGAGTAGCCCTTTTGTTCTCAATGGCATTTGGACGTCTTTTCCAATGTGTGTGATTTATCTTGGACAAAGGCCTTCTGCTTGACTAATGTATTTTGTGTGTGTGTGTGTGTGTGTGTGTGTGTGTGTGTGTGTGTGTGTGT